>NC_044928.1:16726021-16775690 GCF_003576645.1 Ipomoea triloba
ATACCTAAGCCTGGTAAATCCGAAAGACCCCATCAAGACACGAGAAGCCATTAACAAGAAGAGGAAAGCCAACAAGAAGTAAGCTCTCGTGGTCCAAACTCCATCTTATTTCAATGTATTGATGTCTATGTTGTTCTTGGTCTTATTTCTTTTAATCTTTTTTACTAAACTCTGCTTTGTAAACATTCCCTTTTTATAATCATATATATATCTTTTGCTGGAGGTGTTGCGTGAGTTCTATTATTCATGTTTTAGTAGAGTATTTGTCAAACTTACCATATGCGCTGAAAAATAAAATCTATGTTAATTCTTTCTATCAAATCAGCCATATAGAGTAAGTATAAGTGTTGGCATCATCAAAAAGGGGGAAATTGTTAGGAACATCATGTAATAGGTTTTGATGATACCAACTGTTAAGTAGAAATCCCCAAGTCTCGATACATAGGCAAAACGCTATAAGTTCGACAAGTAAACCAAGAGCGAAAATACAACCGGGTAACTTTGAGCTCAACTCGAAAAATATTTAAGCTTAAGGTAAACCTGTTTGAACATCTTAGAAGTCTCGTGTTGTAATCATATAGACAGATCAGAAGAAAGCATGGGACAACACTGGAGGAATAAGGGTCTGCGAGACATCAACTAAGTCTCGAGACATAAGCAGAGTTCGAGAGGTAGGACCTCTCGATACAGCTATCTAGTTCGAGACATAAACAGAGTTCGAGAGATAGACCTCTCGATATTTAAGTACGAGACATCAAGCAATCAAGATATCAACCTTGGTCTCGATACACTAACAATTCTCCAACAAAGCTGAATGACGGTCAGGAAGCATACTTAAAGTTTGGAAAAGAAGAATATCATGGAGATAGAATAATGAAGAGGTGCCGAACGTGAAGATTTCAAAATGGGCGGAAATGGATGACACGTCAGATTTCCACCACAAACGGTCAAAAGGTGCACCAATGCTGAAGTGGTCTGATTCCCTACAAACAAGGAATAATGGGAATATAAAAAGAGTAACTTTTACCAAAAGACGAAAGTGGAGCATGGACTCAAGAAAGTGAACTATGGAATATTCACTACAAGACAAAGAGGTTCAAGTTACAAGATCACCACTCCATGAAATATGCTGAAAATATGCAAGACCCATGATCAGCATGGGAGACAAATTTCAAACGGAATAATTTTCCCTCCAACGGAATTATTCCTCTACTCTCATATATAAGGACGTGAAGACACAAAAAAAAAAAAGGGGGTTAACCAGTTCGAAATTCTTAAGAGGTGTCTGTCTAAAACGTTCAAGTGCAAGTACTAAATTTGGAATATCATCCTGATATTCAAAACAGCGAGAAAACACATCTTAGTGTTTAAGAGAGTTACAAAGCTTAAACTGTTGTACATCTAGAAGGTGACCGAAGCTGCTCTACATCGAAGTTGATTCAACGATAGCTTGTGGTCAGATTGGAGTCTGTTACATTCAACTGTGACAACCAAAAACACCTTGCTTTGGATTAAGCAAGAGAGGTGGAGTAACCTGGCAGCTGTCCGAGTGAAAGAAACCTGAGGCTTGACGCGGGCTTGGTGATCAAAGGTCAAGTGCTCGAGAGGTGGAGTAACAAGAAGCGGGGCGAAAAACCTGAGGCTTGAGGCGGGCTTCGTGATCAAAGCTCAAGCGCTCGATATTGTACTAAAAAGGGAAGTTTTTAGTGCAATCCTTCCAGGGAGTTTCTGGAAGAAGAGTGGACGTAGGCGGGTTGGCCGAACCACTTAAAAATCTCTCTTGCATTTACTTACTGCTTTTACCTCTCGCTAACCTCTCGATTGCACTGCATATAAACACACTTCTCGAACTAACTCAAACTCGTGCTAACTAAAAGGGGATAACATTTCCGCTGCGCATAAAACTTTGTGTTCACCTCGTGAGGTATCAAACCTAAACATCCTAAGTTCAATACACACGAGAGGTCGAAAAGATTTGCAAAATCTTATACAAGTCTATTCACCCCCCCCTCTAGACTTGTACCCCATCCCCTTGGGACCAACATAATGATGATTCTATTAATAAGTGTAAAAATGATGATTCATTTGATAATGATAATTGTGTTCCTTGTGAGGATGACTCCCTTTGCATTGATATTTCTAATACTTGTGATTATGCTTGCTTTAATTTTCGGGAGGATGATTCCGTAGAAACTTGTGATATATTGATTGATGATTGTGACGATTCTCTTTTGCTTAATAATGAATATGCTTGTTTCAATTTTTGGGAAGATGAATCCTTAGACTTGTTTAGCAATGAGTTGATGAGTCAGGGGGATGATGCTTCATTTTACTCTTGTGAGGATGAGGGTGATTCTTCTAGTCAAATTGAGTGGCGAGATGAGGAGAAGAAGTGTGAGGAAGAGATGGTGGATAACAAAGGGATTTTCACGTTTGACATACTTGATGGAGTTGAGTGTGGAGACTTTGCTAAATTTGAAAATGAAAATGGGAGTGAAGGGATGTGGTATCAACCTTATGCTAAGAATGAAGAGATCTTTACGGGTGGAAGAGATAAGGAGGAAAAAAAAGTTCAAACCATCCTAGAAAGGTTGAGGATGGTGTTTGAGGCTAAAATTCTTCCAATAATGCAAATTGTTCTTCCTTTATTTGGTTGGGAATTCAAGGATGTCCTACATCATGGGGCATACCTTGAACCAAAGGTACATGTGATGCTTGGTAAGGTCCCGAAATCGGTGTGCTCCGAAGGATAGAGCACACCAAGTCTAGCTAGAGAAATTAAACGTGGCGCACTTGGGAGGCATTCCCAATGTTATCCTTAGGACTTAGAATTTGTTTTGCTTATTTTCACCTTATTTTCTTTTACTTATTAATAATCTTTGTCTTTCGTATAGCTTCGCTTGAACTAACCACGCAGATTCAACATTTGAAGACATATCCTGACCAAAAAGTCCTCCGTCAAGTCATCGACTATAGCAAAAGAGGCGAGTAAAACTCGAAGTGGACAAATTGGACACGTCCACGCCACCTTCACGCGTGAAGGAGGCGTGGATGGAATCCAGTACACATCCACGTGGGCCTTCACGCGTGAAGCCTGCGTGGACGGGGCACCAGATAGGTTGCGTAAAAGTGGCGCAAATGTGTTTAAATCTTACCCTTTCTTCATTTCTTTCATTTCCACGAGCAAACATCGTCTCTAAGGTAAAAACACTCCATTCCTAGGCATTTAACTTGCAAGATTCCAAGAGAATATCATATCTAATGTCATCTATGAAGGTAACTTTTAGATTTCCTTGTTTTATTTGGTCAAAGAGTTAAAATCTAATTTTAAATAGGTATCTTCCTAGAACTACATTGTGTTGTCTATTCTCATAATATATCTTTGATTTAAGAGCATATGTGCTAGATTTGAGCTTACATTTTCACTACATTTTTAGAATGCTTATGATTTTACAAGCTCTTATACATGATAAAGATGATGAACCCTAGGCAACATTTGGGCATTTCTTGTTTAATTGGATTATATAAAAGTTAGAAAGCATGTGAAGGAAAGAATGATGTTTTATCGCTTCTTATGTATTACATGTTTTATTTCTATCATGTGATTGGTTATTTCATTTTCATCTTGATGGATCTTAGCGTTGCACTATGCTTACTTCCAGACTCGGTCCGCCTGACCTACGCCCACATCCCAATTGGATCTCAGCGCTGCACTATGCTTACTTCCCAGGGGGTCACCCATCCCGTGACTGCCGGAAGTCAAGCACGCTTAACCACAGAGTTCTTTGGCTATCTGGTTGCCATATCCTACTTAAAACCAATTGGTGATAGGTAGGTGGACATTAACCATTTAACCACATCCCTCCATGGTAAGCCACAGCGCCACGTCTCGAATCGAGCAGGGGCTGAACTCGGCCAACCCTGCTAACGCCCAACACACCTTTAACTTAATCTTGAGAAGTACGATGAAGTTGACTTCTTGTGATTGATCTTTGAATTCTAAATTATTTTTAAGATGTATTTGCTCTACTTATTATAATATCTTGAAATGCGAAGTCATGTTAAGGATGTGCTAGAATTTTGTGTTGCTTTAATTCCAAATGCTAGATTGTGCCTTAAAATGTGAATGAGATTTCCTTGCACTATGTCTCAATTTTTAACTATTTTCTAAGAAATGTCTTCACCATCAGCAACTGCTCATCAGAGGGAAATGAGAGCTAGAAAAGGAAAAGCCCCAATGAAGGAACCCGATACCTTAGAGGAAAATGGTGACGAAGGAAATTCTTACCGCGAGATTATCATGACCACGAAAATGAGACAGCGTTTCCACTACTTGATCAATCTTTCAATTACCGGATGAAACTTCATTGATTTAACTGCCCTGAACCCCTTTCATTGCTGACATTCAATGGCTTGTCTCATCCATCAACCGTATTGGAGCAAGATCTTTGGATGGCGTCACCCGACCTACGCACTGGTAGTTTATGAATTTGTAGCTAGTCTAGAGGTCACGGGAAAGAGCGGCGATCTAAAGAGCCCAACTATCCGATTCTTCATTTTCAATGACTCTTATCACATCTCGGTTGACACCTTAAGTGCTTCTTGGATTTTACACCAAGGAAGATCAGAAGAAACCATGGTATAGACGTCTTCCTTGGGATTTTGGAGATTTCAAAACCCCGAAGAGGTATTGGCAAATGATAGCAAAGCCAGGAATTGAATGGAGTGGTGCGAGAATACTTCATTCCCAAATTCGTAGAGATGATATTCGGGTAGTTCGACGAATTCTGGCCCAATCTTGGGAAGGTTGCAGATGCAATTATGCAAAAGTATACAGAATTGACTTGTTTGCACTTGGAGCATAGACACAGGAACACCTATAAACATGGGAATGGTTTGAAAAGGATGGCTAAAGGCACAGCGGCAGGAAAAAGTCACTTCAGTATTTTTGGGTCCGCTAGTTAGACAGCTGTGCATAGCTGTAGGATACAAGGCAAAGACAGAATGGATTGAAAATATCGTGAAGGAGGCAGCCATGGCCCCGCTATCGCTCGAGGACTTATCCACCATGAACCTCGGCCACACACGCAGAAATAGGAACGAGGCGAAGGCGACTAAGAAGAATGTGACTAGGTCACGCAATCTAGCAGCACGGCCTCCAGCCCATTCTTCATCTTCAACAACTTCATAAATCGCCACATCTCGTGGGCAAACTCAATCATCTCCATCGACTCAACCTTATTCCCCTCCGATCCTATCTCCGGGTAATTCCATTTTCTCTAAGTCAATGGCCCCATTTGCAAAAGATAGTACTCCAACTCAATCATCGTCACTCCCTACAGCACCTCAATGATTCACCAAGGTTACAGACTGGAAGTCTATGCAAGGTTTTCAATACGAATTGCACCTAGAGTAAGAAAGGCTTCTGGAAGAAAGAGATGCCCAACACTACGAACTTCTAGAAGAAATGAGCATGCAGATTGACTTCCTCAGAAAGGAACTTGCGAAAAGAAGACCAGTACCGGACAGTGAAAGAAAAGAAATTAGGAATTTGCCATGAGACAATTGAATGCTTCAGTAATTTCTGTCAATGACTTGAAGAATCTGCTTGTGGACGTTATTTCACTTTGTTTATTTCTATTTCATGCTTATGCTATTTGGTAGTATGTTGTTTTCTACCACGTTTCGTCCAGCCAGGGACGTTAAACGTGGCGCTCTTAGGAGGCACCCCAACCCCAAATAAGAGAGAAAAGCCAAGGAACCAAGAAGTAATGAAAGGTATATCCCTTATTCTTCATTCTCTATTTCTTACCTTTAATGTAGGATATTTCGAAAAGGGAAAGCTAACGAATGATGCTTAATTCATTTCGAAAGAGGTGCACAGTATGGTATATCTTTCTTACCCATTTTCTATTACACAGCTCTGTTTGATTATTGATATGAATATTCTTATCCCAAAGTTTGTCTGATTTAATATATAAATGATGAGTTGTATGATCTTGTTTATGATTTGGTGTTCTTTGTAGTAGAATTGTCCCAGCCCAGGAAACACTTTTAAGGGTGGAAAGGTGCTTTTGTTAAGTACTCATATGACCCTGCTCCTTTTCCGCCGTTCCTCATGGCAACATCGAGGACGATGTTATCTTCTAAGTGTGGAAAGGATTCGTTGTACAAATTGCTGAATACTAGAATTGGTTGATTGATTGAGTTGTTAGGGTATAAGAATTAGATAGTGTGTTATTGTCGATACTATCTAGGAGGAATTCTAATGTTAGGCCGAATAAATGTTTGAAATATGCCTTGGAAGTTACAATTTGCACCAAAATTGAAATTTTTGGAACCAATATGGTTCATATCTTT
This sequence comes from Ipomoea triloba, assembly GCF_003576645.1. NCBI lineage: Eukaryota > Viridiplantae > Streptophyta > Magnoliopsida > Solanales > Convolvulaceae > Ipomoea > Ipomoea triloba. Next base: position 16,732,382 of record NC_044928.1, read on the forward strand.
ATGTGATTGCATGCTTTTCACCTCTTATTTTGTTGGGACCTTAGTCAAGGATCTCTCGAAGTGGAGTGTGTACCCTCTAGTTTTAGAAAGATAAGATTAGCGAAGCCCGGGAATTAAACCTAATTTGGTAGGGCGTGGCCAAAAGGAGAGCTTATTAGTGAGCTTAGAGTGAAAAATCCCTTAATCCCTAGAAAAAGGCATGAGGGGTTGATATGGTGAATTGAGAATAAAGGCTTAAAAATGGCCACTCTTAGAGATAAGATACGAGGTTAGCCATCTCGCTAGGATATGGAGCAACTATTGCACCGTCTTCAAACAAGCATAGAGCTCTACGTGAAGTCGGGTGTCCTAAAGAGATCCTGGGAGATGAGAAAATTGAGAGGAGGTGAGCCGCCCTGTTTGGATTCAGGCACCCATTGCACTATCTTCGAAAAAGCATGGAGATCCATGTGAAGTCGGGTTGTCCGAAAGAATAGCCGAGGGGGTTGAGAAAAAAGGGTGATCGCCCAAGCCATGGCGATGAGCGGTCCATGTCCCTACCTTCATTTACTTTTGTGTAAAGGGGCTTTGGCATAAGGATGGATATTGACTAGGGTGTGCACATCGTTCCCACTAGTGAGATGGGCTTTTAGGCCCCTACAAAAATTTGCATGCTTGAATGGTGTGAAAATAGTTTTTCTTGTTATCAAATCTATCTCTTGAGACTTTCACTTCCTTAGCATATTCCTCACCTTTAATTGGCATTAGCTTAGCATTCTAGGTAGATAGTGTAGGGAATTTCACCCACTCTACTCTAAACACCCGCACAGTACCTGATTAATCAACCGATAAGAGTACTCAATTATTCTTGGCACTTAAGTGATTAGAGTTTAAGATAGTATACTTGCTTGAGGACAAGCAAGGATTCAGTGAAGAAACTTTGATAAGCGCCAAGAATAGTCAAGTTTAGGGTCAATTATAGGACAATATTACGTAGTTTTGTCACCCATTTATAATCATTTTCACGCATAACAACTCTAATAAGATCAAATAAGCAAATTCAACTTTAATGTCGTATTTTAAGTCATTCCCGTAGGATATAACAGGATCCAAGACCAAAAAGGAAGCAACAAACAAAGAAGCAATCGGGCAGGATCAGACCATGAGGGCCTCACGCGTGAAGGAGGTGTGGATCCATTCCAGTACGCGTCCACGCCCCCGTTCACGCGTGAAGGCGGCGTGAACCAAACCATTGAGGGCATTTGCGGGATTTCGACTTTATGTTGGCTATTTAAACCCTATCTCTGCATTTTTAGAGGGGAGAGCCCCAATTTCCAGATCCGATTTTCCATTAGTTTCTCCCCTTTTCTCCTTAGATTAGATTAGTTCTTCATGGTAGATGCAAGGAGAAGGATGAGAGTGATGATGTAATAGATCTATTGGGTTCCTAGGTATATTACTCTACTCTTGTTCTTGTTATACTACAACTTTAATCTATTTATTTTGTTTATTTCTCTTCTGTTGATAATGTTTGAGTAGATTAGTAGAGGGGGTTGTTTGCCCCACATTAGCCATTGTGATTGATGATTGGATTCTTCCATTTGCTAGTGAAAATGAAGTAGGGTTTAGTCTTGTGTGGATGATGTTCTTCATGATTTGCTTCTATTTCGGCCGGAGTAGATAGTAGACTTTGTGAAAGTGAGTGTATGCGCGATAGCGGCCTCTCACGAGTCCAACTCATCCACATCCCCGCCCTCTATCCGGAAGGATGAGGCACAGGAGGAGTGGTAGGCAAGGTGTTCGATTAAATGGATCAACCGAATGAGGATTGAGAGTCCGAGTGTGACGCTACTCAGTATTGATACCGTGGACTCCCGTGATTATTCCCGAACATCGTTTCTACAATCCCTATAGTGCGGTCAATTGCATAGGCTAATTAAGGCACTCAACCCTCTTGTTCTTTTCAACCTTTTCTTATTAAATTCACTTTTACAACTCCCAATCCATGACTCAAATGTTCCATGTGATTCCCGTAAGTCTTATCTATTAACCTCCTAAATGCCAACACTATTTCGACTCCAATTTGTCAGAGACCGACACGCAAGAAGTCTTGACTCTTCGTTTTATCACCTACATTACACACCTCACCACTAAATTACAACATCAATGCTCAGCATGTATGAATCATATTGTAGTAATGTTTGGATATAGAATTTGAAGGAATTACATTTTGCTTATTTCAGAAATTTCAAACTCGGTTGTACTCTTCTGTAATGACAGGTGAGTAGGTTTACCGTACTGTTGCTCATCAACTTTTTAATCCAAGAAGGACCTTTATTTCTTACGTATTTTGGTCATCTCTTTGCTTTTTAAGTGCCTGCAAAGTTAGTTGAATTTTACCTAGACACGAGGCAGTTGACAGAAGAACATGTTCGAGTTAAGTAGCTATACTTGATTTATATTCTAGTTAGTTTTTTTTTTTTTGGGTTCTGCCTCATTATTTCTGTTTCTTCTCTTGCTCCCTCTTTTTTTCCAGATAAATTGAAATATTATGTTTTATATTAAAGGGTTATACAGAACCCACATCTGATAAACTCCTGTCAGATTTGCACCCCATTGAGCAGCATGTGTTTACCATTGTTCTTGATCTAAATGAGACACTCACATACTCTGATTGGAAGGTAATTCTACCCATGAAGTGATAAAACAACATTGTCTCAGGCTCTACTTGCTGAATCTCTGTAGTTCATATTACAACATAACTTATTATGGGCCTTTAAGGCTGATGCTGGTTCTTATAAAATTTTGCTATACATCTTACTGGGACAATGTGTTGACCAGTGACTTTTTATTGTCTTCAGAGAAGTGAGAACTAAAACCATGCTCTTTACCTTTTTTAAAATTCAATTCTTTTCCCTGTGCGCTTTTCTCCTTTTTTCTTATGATACTATGGTATTGAAGATAATTATGAATTACTGACTTGTCTCTCATTTTAAAGCGTTACTCACCTGTGCGCTATTGAAGGTCTTTTGATCACCGGAATTATAAAAAAAAAATAGGAATTTTAATTAAAATAAATAAAATATTTTTAAAAAAAATATATATATATAATCACCCGCTACCGTTCCTAGATTAAAATAGTTTAATATATATAAATATTTTAATATATATATATATATATATATATATATATATATATATATATATATATATAATCATCTGCTACCGTTCCTAGCTTAATATTATTTTGTTTTTAAATAGATCATCCGCTACCGTTCCTAGCTAGGAACGGTAGCGGATGATTAATTTTTATTTTTTTTTTAAATAGTAATCCGCTACTGTTCTAGTGAAGAACGGTAGCGGACACAACGGTAGCGGAAAGTCAACGACATTTAGTAACTCTCCCATCTGCTACTGTTGTACAACAGTAGCGAAAAATCTTTTACAACAGTAGCGGATGTGCAATTTTGTACTAGTAGTGATTGCACTTAATGGTGTTTCTCTGGTGTCCACATTATTCTCTTTGAGTGGACTTTGACGAACATTAAATGCAACAATTTAACAGAACAAATAAATAAAAATTTACATATAAGCTAACATATTATGTTACATTATATTTTTCAGTAGTAATAGTTGTTGGGTATATTAATAGGTGTTGATGGAGAACAAACCCTAAATCTATCGAACAATGCTTTGTTACAAGCTACTACAATTATTTACATTAATGAAGAAAAATTTATGATTGCATTTTTATACAGAAGAAAATATGTGTGTTGGATATTGGAAAAATTTTAAAAATTTGCTCACCGTTCAATCTCGGATTAACTGGATTAAATGCTAGAGAACCAACAGTTGATTGTAATACCGACTCATTTTCTTTAAAAAAAAATTAAAAAAAATAAAAAGTAAAATTATCAGTGTAAAAAATTCTCATAGAATGACACGTACTTTAGATACACAACTACGAATGCATGTCCTAAATTCAATGTGAGTTGTGTTACAGCACAATGTTTCACTACCGACTACTACAATTATTTATATCGAGGGAGCAAACTTAAAAAATGCATTTGATTTTAGTAAATTAGTTAGATAGGCTATTGAGATAACAAATTCGCTTATCATTTACTCTGAGATTAACTGGACTAAATGTTGGTGAACTAACATCGGATTTTAACCACGACTGAGCATTATCAAACAACCTACTACTATTATTATTATTATTATTATTATTTTTTATTTTTATTATTATTATTAAATGACTAAGCGCATCCACTATCTGCCTCCTTATTATTATTATTATTATTATTATTTTTGAAGAAATTATTATTATTATTATTATTATTATTATTATTATTATTATTATTATTACTACTGAAGATTGCGATTAGTAATTTTATTCTAGAATTGTATTACGAATAGGAAAATAGGAAAGAATATATTGTATTAGAAATTGTATTACCATATTTTTATGTACAATTGTAGTACAAATATGACTTGTATTACCATATTCTAATGTACAATTGTAGTACAAATATGAATTGCATGTATTACCATATTTTACAATATTACGCAAACTTTAATAGTATAAGAGTGTTTTTGGCATAAAATTAAAATTAAAGATTTTATTTTTATTAATATTACTAGTTTTACACGCGCATTGCGCGAATGAGTTAATGCCCAAAGTTTATATTTAAATAAATATTTGAAACTATACCAATGCAAGATTATATAGGAGAAGTTTATACATGGGTAATTGAATGTCGAATTTTTTCATTTAAATATATAATTCAAAGTATATGAATTCAATATAATATAAGAATTTCATTATAATTTTCACTAAAATAAATGTTTGCAACTTTGTAAAATCAATAGTCTAAATACTTGGTCTAAAAATGATATAGTCTAAATAAATACTACTTTTGGTTTGGATTTTTCTTAGTAATTTTAATTCTCTTTTAAGTAACATTATTGCCATTATCTTCATCTTCACTATTTGTCTTCTTCCTTTTTGTTGGTAGTGTGTTATTTACAATTGGGTTACTATTGATAGCATAGATGACAACGTCATTCAATAAGATTGTGATGTACGAAGCTATTAATCGATTTTCCTTTAGATGTTCTGCTCGGGGTTCATTTGGTTCAACCATTATTGTTGAATGATTTTTTTTGTGGATAAGGACCCTAGTTTAAAGAATAATATTAGATAAAGTAGTAAACATTTAAACATTTTAAATATGATGTAGTCCAATGATATTACGCTTCAATTTGTTGGGTTATTTTGAATACTCTCATTGTCAACAATCCTCAAAGTAGTTAATATGATTGGTTCAAACTATTCTTTTTTATTTTTTATTTTTTTTCATGGTATTAAGAAAATACTTGTTAAATAAATATATAATATTATTTTTTTAATTTATAATATAATTAGTTTCAAACTATTTTTTTAATTTTTTTATGCTATTAATAAAATACTTTGTAAATAGATGTATAACATTATTTTGTATTATAACTTTGATATTTAATTACAAGATAGTGTAAAAAGAAAATAATAGACAATGTTATGAATATTAATTGATGAATCTGAATGTAAAGAATCATTGCATTGAAGAAAATAAATACAGTAAAATATAACTAATGAAATTATTTCTCTTATTTAATTTAATTTTTTTTATAATGAATAATTTTTTCAAATAAAGGCATTGTGGACACATAATTCTAAATTAAAGAAATATCATTTTTTTTGTTATAGCTACTAATTTATTTAATTTAATAAGAGTAAAATAGAGTGAGGAACTTAATTATGCCAAATATGATTGGGATGAGGTTCGAACCTATGACATTTCTTATTGAAATCAATGAGTAAGTTAATAATTAAGTATAAATTTGAAAATCTAAGGAAAAATAAAAAAACTAAACAATTTGAACCATCCATTTGATTTAATAATTTGATTGTCATTTTATCTTCCCATTATAGGCCTAACGTCTTTTTCGTTCTTTTATATATATATATATACATATACATATATATATATATACACATATATATATATATATATATTAGATATTTAGATAAATAGATTTACAAAGCAAACATAAAACAAGCTATATAAACAATTTGACAAGTCCAAGACTTTCGCAGTAATTACATTCATAATCATTGGCTAAGGACACGATGCCACTAATAGCATTGTTATTCCATACGCACATTTTAGATCTGGGTCCACTTTGCAAGGTGCACCCGAGTCCATAGCATAAGTTGCCTCGTCTTACCTCTCTAGACTCTCACTTGCCTGGAATTAACACGGTGTATTTAGCATATTGAACAACGAACAATATAATGTAACATCTATGCAGGGCCGGATTTTAGGGCGTGCAAGAGGGGCAACAGCACAGGGCCCCAAAATTTTGGAGGTCTCTAGTCTAGTCCTGACCTAGTAGTTAGTTTATGTATTTGTGATTATATTGGTCCAAAATTAAATTTTTTGTATTTTTCTCTTTGCAATTTTTCTTCAATTCGCAGTTTATTTATACTTTGATAGGCCCCACTTATTTACCAGCACAGGGCCACGCAAATCAAACCCTGCATCTATGGCTATGTGAGTAAATTAATTCGCGAGCTGCATGATTGTCATTTTCATCTCAAATCAATGAATTAGATATGTACAAACTTTGTTGGGATTAAAAATATATTTCATATCTTATTTATCACAAGATTCCTTTTCACTACAATCATATTAAATAATCAAGTCTAGTCACAGGTTATATAATAATCAATATTAATATTAATAAGTAAACTTAAACAATATTCTATTCAATAAGTATACATTTAGTTTTTTTTTTAAGAAAAAACATTAATAGAACGTTGATCAATTTCATTACGCAAGATGACTATGAAGAGTGAACAACTAAGCCCACTAACTTTAATTCGATGTTTGCTCAAAAACTAACTTTAATATAATTTGATGTGAAGTCTACTCTATTCTTCAATCAACTTTCGAGAATCCCGTCGTTCCATTTTTGATGATGTGACTCCTGTTGTCCCACAGACCCACACTAGCAAACAAGCCATAACATGCTGATAAAAATTAAAAGGTAAATATATTTGAGTTAATATGTGGTTTGATCAACGCACTATTAAAATTTGACTACTCTGATTTTTGACTTTCAAATTTATTCATTTTCATCCTCAATTATGTAATCTTCAGAGTCTGTTAAGCTCGGATCAAGTTAATATCTTTTCTTATGTTGCTTTTTCTATTGACGCTTCTAGAACTATTATGTCATCTTTTAATTCTTGTTCTATTAGTTTAGTTTCTAGGACAGCCAATCGGGCTGCTCATACTCTTGCTACTGCGGCCTTTTCACAGGCTACCACACTGTATTGGGATTCCATCCCACCTGACACTATCTCAACTTTATTATAATATACCGTACTGCAGTTGGTTTTCAAAAAAAATGTAATAGTTAATCAAAATAGTCCTAATCAAGACTAATTTAGTTTGGACAAAAGACTATTTTAGATAAAAGAAAAAAATAATTACTACATAGTTGAAAAAGTTTGAAAATTAAATATCAAAGTGATGAAATACTAACAATCGAGGTATCAAATTGGGTATTAACTCATGAATTATGGGTAATAATGTATCATAAGAAGTTATGTGTAAGTAGCTAGTAAGCAAAGAGTGTAAGAATAACTATAATAAGGGGTTTTAATAATATTTGGAACAGTGAAAACTTGTGAGTTGATTTTTAACAAATGTGGGAAGTGAATTTTTGTTGGATTGTTCTCATATTATTAAAAAATAAAATAAAAAATGGACAAGCAAGTGCATGGGCGATTGAAAGTGGCTGCCAGTTGGTGTTCACTCTCAATTGAAGGCCATTAGGTCGTTGCTAGGATAGTTAAAATATAGGATAGTTAATTGGTGGGTCTACAAAAAATTGAGAAAAACTTAAAATTAATGAGTGTAAGATTTTTGTGATTGAGTGAAATAATAGATGATGAGGTTATGTGGCCCACAAAAAATTATGAAAAAAAAAACTCTAACTATTAAGGATGATCTAATTGAATTGCTAAGAGTCGTAGGAGGGTGTATTCATTCATGAATTTTGTAGACTTTTAACAACTTTTTTATTTTAAAAAGTCTACAAAAGTCATTAAAATTCTAAATTGAATACATCATTACAAACTTTCATAAGCAATTCATAACAATATTAAACACAAAAATTTATAGTTATAGAATTGTTCAAATAAAATATTTAAAAATATAATTACTTTTTTTTTGAGAAATTAATACTTTTTAAAAAATATAATTACTAGTTGCATAAAATAAAAAAATTAATAATATATATAAAAAATTATATTTGATATACTGCTAGGCATCAAGCAAAGATCTATTATTTACAATAACAATATGAGATTGCTAACAACAACGAGGCGCTTCTTTTTGTAGCCTCAAATTGCTATTGCGAACAATAGTTCACTATTCGTAATAGCATGTTGTTAAAAAGAAGAAAAGAAAAAATATATTACGAATAAACATATGAATATTATGAAACATATAGTAAAAACTGACTGTGATTGATAAAAAATTTACTTTGTTCATGTATTTAGGAAAAAAGTTTTTAGAGAAAGTATAGAAGTTGATGTGAAAAATTTGTGGACAAAGTTTAGAAGTTAGGGATAAAAATTTCAAAAGAAAAAAAGAATCAAAAGAAGTTTGTGAGTTAATACGCGGTTTGATTCATCACTAAAAAAATGTGAAAATAGCGACGAACTTAGTGACGGACACTTTCCACTTATAATTTAGCGAGGATTAGTTACAGATTTTCAATTCTTTGTTAAATGGATATTTAGTGACGTATTTGTGACGGATTTACGACAACATTTTTCCGTCATTACATACGTAGCTAATTTTAGCGAGAATTTTTTGTGCAAAAATTAGAGACAAATTTGTGATGGAATTTTTGCGGGGATTTTAGTTTCTACGAATTAGTGACGGATATATTAATTTGTTGCTACATTTTAATTCGCGATCACTTTGCATTTACATCATAGCGGCGTAATTTTCCGTTGCTACAACCACACAGAATTTTTAAAAATCTTAGCAACGGATTATGTTGTCCGTCGCTAAAGTGCGCAACTCTTGTTTTTAAAAGAACGCTAGCGACAGATTTGAACATCTGTCGCTAGGGACTAGGGTAACATCATGGACTCACATAGCGACAGATTCGCATGTCCGTTGCTATAATGGTATGGCGATGGTTTTGAAGAAAAATCTAGTGATAGAATATTCTTCTGTCGCTAAAATCACAAAGAATTTTTAAAAGTTGTAGCAACGAATTATGTTATCCATCCCTAGATTACGCAACTTATGTTTTTAAAAAACACACTAGCGACGGATTTAAACTTCCGTCGCTATATAGCGACGGACGTTCGCATCCGTCGTTAAGGACTCACGACTCACTGTTATAATATATGTTAAGTCTAGCGATGGGTTTTAAGTTCCATCGCGATACTTAACATATAAAATTTCATAACCCTAATTAAAAAAAAAAAAGGAGACGATGTGAGCTACGCCTATGCAAAATTGGATATCGCCCCACCTCTGCTACGCCTAGGGATGGCATTGTGCCCCGTCCCCGTTTGAAACGGGGACGGGGACGGCCACTAGCGACCGCCACATCTACCACCTCCGCCGTCAAGCTGCCTCTACCGCTTGCACAACTTGCCTCTGCAACCACCCCGTTGCCATGCGTAGCCTACGCCCACTGGCGACCGCCACCTCCACCACCTCCGCCGTCAAGCTGCCTACACCACTTGCACAACCTACCTCCGCAACCACCACCGCCACCGCTGCCTCTAAGGCTGAAGGGCTTTGCTGCCACCGCCTCAAGGTTGAAGGGCTTTACTGCTACTGCCTATATCCACCGCCAAGCGCCGACCGCCTTTGCTGGTATGTTTCCCTTTGTTGTTCATTATATATATATATATATATATATATATTGTTTTTTGTTGTTTCTTTTAGTCTTACTGAATAGGCATGTGGTTTGGTTTTCCCAATTGTGGTGTGATTTTTCCTTTGCTGGTCATTGTATACAATCTGATTGTGGTTTGGTTTTTCTGAATATATCAGTATGTTTCCATTTGATGGTATGTTTCTCCATTTTTTTTTAAATTTTTTTCCTGGTATAACCCAAAAGCAAAGAGCAAAGAACCTTTTCGATTTTTTTTTCCCGATTAGCCAAGCAAATTCAAGGGAGATGCATTAACAGTTTTGTATATGTAAAATGAAGTATATATTCAACTTTTGATGGTATGCATTAACAGTTATTTTTCCTGGTATGTTTCCCTTTGCTGCTGTTCTCCATCAATGAAATTTTTAGTCTACAAAAGTCATATGTCCATTACAAATGGCATATCGTGTTTTATAAAGTAATATGTAATGATCATAACATATGGATTATTATGCAACTATGTTGTCAGCATGTCATTCAATTTTTTTTTTCAAGCTACATCATCATGTAATTGTTTCATCCTTTTCTATAAAGTAAGCACTTCTTCCTAGGGACATTTAACTGTTTCATCCTTATTTAAAGTCTTTTTTAAATAGTTAATAGTAAAACATATGTAGGATCAATTTCTTATTACATACTTGGCAGGATATCGCAAGTGTGTGAGAGCTCGATGCTCACATCTCCCACCCTTAATCCGGAAGGATAAGGTCTGGAGGGGATTTATAGACAAAGTGTTCGATGAAATTTCCCAAACGAATGAGGATTGGGAGACCGAGTGTGATGCCACTCGATATAGTGCGTTTAGTCCCTTTACCTAACCCAAATGGTGTTTCAACCCTTACCTTAGCCCGAGAGTGCAAGATCCAATAAATCCTAATCCCATCCACTTTGTTTTTTATTGATTCTAATTCCTTAGTATTACCCTTGTTGACCATATGCTTTGTGATTTTTCTCCAATCCATGTTGTCGAGGTAGTCAACGGTAGACTGACTAAACTCTCCTAGTTGCCATCCTTGTGAACACAACACTCGGGGAACTTATTCCTCGTTTTAACACCTCCATAACACCTCACACCAAAACACAACTTCAAAATGGCGCCGTTGCCGGGGATGGCAAATGGTGTAGTTTAAACCTTCTACCTTAATTGCTTAGACGACTTGTTTGTTTGATTGTTTTCTTTTCAAGTTTGTTTACATTTGATCATCCCACTCCATTTTCACTTGCCCACACACACACCTTTTTAACTAACCATTCAAGGAGCTATTCCTTGTGCTCCGATCATTTTGTTTGCTTATTTCTTGAAGGTTCTATTCCTCAACCTATGGACCAACAACCGCCACCAAATGATAGAGCTTACCAAGGTTACCCACCGTATTGAAACCCTTATTACCCACCATCGCATCATTATCCTCCTGTATCATATTATCCACCGTATACTTTCCACTATCCACCTCCCTACCACTATCCAATACCCCCACCTTCACCATTTTATCAAGAACAAGCATATGCAATGCATCATTATTCACCTCCTCATCATCATTATACACAACATACACATGAGCCACCCCCACCATACTTTCCAACACATCCCGAGGAGCTAAGACATCAAAATCGTGGAGATTTTTCAAACAGCAGCCTGTCCACGCGTGGACGAGGCGTGGAATGCTTCCAGTAGCTCTCCATTTCAAGCCACCACGCGTGGACATGGCATGGGGCTGAGTAAATTCCATCTTGCTCCCCCTTCGCTCTGGACCAATCTCTTTCACCGAACTATGGTCGAGACGACCTCGAAAAGCGCCTTGATGACTTCATCCGTGAATCTAAAGAAGAAAATGTCAAACTCGAGGAGGCTATCACGAAAGAAATGATGGGATAAATTCAAGATCTCTGCCAAGAAACACTTTCACCTCTTCAAGCCGTGGAGAGCACCCTAGCTAAAATGATGGAGATGCTTCAGACACAAGGAGAGACGGGCGTACATGCCATCACAATGAGAAGTGGGAAAACACTTCCCCGAGGCAACCCTGCCATTGAAGAAAACTGTTACTACCGAAGAGCCAAGGAAGTAGCATCTCCCGAAGCTACACAAAAGGAACAAAGCAAAGAAAAGGAAGATGAAGAGGAATAAATCCCAATACAACCTCCTAAGAAAGAGAAGGGGGTTGTGCAAGATCCACCGCCCATCCCTAAAGCATGACTCCCATTTCCACAACGATTTCGGACCAATATCGATAATGCAAAGTATGATAAATTCCTCCAAATGCTACGTCAACTTCATATTGACATGCCCTTCATCGATGCCCTGGAGAAATGCTAAGGTATGCTAAGTTCCTCAAGGATCTTTTATCCAATAAAAAGAAGCTAGTAGACTCGGTAACTATAGTTCTCGGAGAAGAATGTTCTGCCATATTGCACAAGAATGTGCCCCGGAAGGTAAAAGACCCGGGGATTTCACGATCCCATGCAATATAGGGGGAACCTCTATCAACAAAGCCCTAGCCGACTTAGGAGCTAGTATCAACTTGATGCCTTTTACTTTATACCGAAAGCTAAATTTGGGGACTCTCAAGCCGACACGCATGTGTATTCAACTTGCGGATAGGTCTACCAAATACCCTCGTGGTATAGTGGAAGACATGTTGGTAAGAGTCGACAAATTCATCTTTCCTGTAGATTTTGTAATCCTTGACATGGATCCGTATGTTGAAGTGCCTCTCATCCTAGGTAGGCCATTTTTTGCCACCGCGAGGGCACTAATAGATGTTTGGGAAGGCAAACTCATCATCCAATTAGGTGACGAGTCGGCTAGCTTCGATGTGATGAAGGCAATGAAGTATCCCCTAGAAGGGGATGAGTGTATTTTCATTGAATCTATGCACGATGAAGTGGACTATCTATGTGAGTTGCCTGAGATCAAAAGACATGAATTTAATTGGGAATGTCCCAAGGGCACAGATGACCATAGAATGGATGAGTATGAACATGAATTGAATACTTCGCAGGTTTCCCTAAACCGTGAGGTCGATCGATTTAATTCCATTGATAATTTGCATAACTCTTTATTGCTTGAAAATATCAATTGTGTTTGTGAAGTTGAGGAGGATTTGATTGGACGAAAAAGGGTTGTGTTTGATGAATACAAAGGGGGGCAATATGTTGAGAAGGAAAAGAAAAACGAGGGTGAAAAACAAGAGGAGAAAAAGGAAGTTGTAACCCCTCACCTATTCGAGTAAAATTAAGGTTCGAAAAACATTTCTTTAGGCTATAACATTCATGAGATGATCTCCCGATGCATCAAAAGAATTATTATAAGTAAGGACAGTTAGTAATAAGCTGCGATCGTACGTCCCGGTCACGAACCGTAAAAATTTTAGGAACTACTATTCGGACCCGTTTTTCCTACGAAATGGATTTTTAGGCATCATACTATTATTCTTGAATTTCCTATTTAATTAGATTAGCCCATAGCAGCCAAAATTTATTTGCGATCGTACCTCGCGAAATTTCGCGGTGTACCGAACCTAGCCCAATTTTGAGTTCTAGACTGGAATAAATTTTTGGGTTCGAGAATTATTTTAATTGAATTAGTTTCTACCAAGAATTCATCTGATTTAATCCCAAGCAGTCTAAGATAAGATATTTTGGATTATTTTATTCCAAATTAGGTGAGATCTTATCCTAAAAGGAGTGGACTAGTCAACCATTGACCAAGAACATAAAAACCCAATTTTCCTTCTTCTTTCCCCCTAGTGTGGCCGAAATACTCAGAGAGAGAGAGAGAGTGAAATTGTCATCATCTTCTTCAAAGCTCCAACTTCCATAGCCAAGATCTCCACACAAACCTCCAAGATATTCGGTAAAACTCCAATTTTATTCGGTAAATAGCTTTATTTTACATCCTAGAACATGAATCTAAGTTAAAATTTCTTAAAATCATGTGTTATGTGGTTGATGGAATTCTAGGGTTTTAAGGTGAATTGGGGGAAAATCATCTACAAGGATCTCCTACAAAATTTGGAACCCGGTTGAGGTAAGGAATCCCTTTAATTGGTTGAGGTTGTTGAAACTAGATAATTGTTAGTTGGTTGAAATATGATGAGTGCTAGGTGATTGTCAATGTGCTCAAAATATTTAATTTAAGTATACTAGGTATATTATAAAATGGGTGTAATGTATGTGTGTGTAAATGTAGTATAGTATATATGTATATATGTGTTTTATGCTTATATATATATATGAAACTGTATGGAAATATATGTATATATATATATGTTCACGTATGGTGTGTGTGTGTAATTAAGCTATATATATATGTACATATAATTTAGAATGTATGTACGTGTAGTATATATATACATAATTATAAGCATTGTGTACTTATATATAAACAATGCAGGCATGGGTAGTATATATATATAAATTATAAGTATTATGTACATATATAATAGTATGGATGTACGTGTAATATATATATATATATTATAGCTATTATGTACCTATATATATATGTATATATAGTATGTACATACGGGTAGTATAGTATACACATATATATATAATTTATGTATGTGATTTGTGTGTATATATATATATATGAAAACCGTATATATATAAGTACATATATGGGTATGTATGTATTAATAAAATGTCACCTTTTGTGTATAGTATATGGTATGTACAACCCACAATTATATATGTGGTTGGTGAGAAGAATAGATATATGTTATGTGTTATGTCTATGCTGAAGTTTGAAAATGTATATGTTATACGCATTGAGACTTATGTGATAAATGCGGAGTTGAAAGTGTAGAGTAGTTACACTTGAATTACTTTTGTGAAAGGTTGTTAGTGGATCATCCAAATGTCTGGAAAAAGAAAAGGAGAATTTTTGAATCGGGTTAAAAGGAGAATTACCTTCCGAGTATTGGGATTGACCCAAGTATGTCCAAACTATTTTCCAAGCAAGAAAGGGAAAAGAATAGAAAAATGTTTTCAAACCTTAGTTCTAGTAAAGTGGTGAAGGATCTTGCTAACCACGGAATAAAGATGAGCTTAAAGTGCCTATTCCGCATGGTAACTATGTGTATGATCAGTCATACTGTGGGCGAAGTCTATTCGCGAGTACTATATCACCCGGAAGGAAAAGGTACTCCTACGGGGGTGTGCACACTTAAGTATAGTCACTCTATGTTCGGGTAGGTGTCGTTCTTATGAACCTAGTGAGGCTAGCTAGGAATCATTCCAACGCTCCTATAAGTCCAGGGGATCAGTATTAGACCGGGCGATGACCACTGAACCCGAGTTCAACGATCCAAGTGGTCAAAAGTGGAGAAAGAACTCCAAAGGCCTCACACTTTCTATCTAGGACTAAGTGGAATTTCGAAATACGAATGTAGTTACTCCGTAGCTACGGGAAAGAGAGATGTAACAATTTTTAAGTACCCAAAGGTTGTGGGTGATCTCTCTCTTTGAGAGGTGAAAAGTGATGAGCATCTCATTATGAGGGAAATGTTTCTACTAAAGTGATCACAAGCAAGATATGTGACTTATGTTTTATACTACTTACTAGTATGTTTAATTGTTTAGCAATATATTGTTGAGTATGTAAATGAATATCAAGTGACCCTGTCAAGAGGGAAAATGTTATGAGACGTTATGGAATTGTGCTCATAATCTATGCAAGTTGCTATTTATGACTGTTGCAGGTAGAATCTTGCAGATGAGTAAGGTATAGGGTTTCTATGTAATAATTTTTACAAAACCTTTATTTAGTTTGAATAACCCATTGATATCCTTACTTAGCCGTTGTGCTAACTACACTTCACTGTGTTCTTATCAGATGCCGTCCAGTGTCAGTTCTTGCAGCCCGGTGAACTCCGAAAGTTCACCGGAGTATGTGTGTCAGGGCATGGATTATGATGATTACATACAGATGATGGAGGGAGAAGACCCATACGCACCTGGTTATGCTCCCGAGGCTCCCACGAACCCAGATACTCCTATGGCTCCGTCGGCCCCTTTTGTCTCTTGCCCGGTTATGGACGAGGTCCAGGCTGCTTACGGCTTTTACCCCATAGAGCCGTTAGATGGTAGCGATCCCCTGGAGTTCATTGTGCACTACCCCTACCCTTGGGACCCTAGCCCTCGGGATGTTTGGGAGGAGTGGTCGATGGTCATAACCACTTCTCGGTTTTTGGACCATATTACCTGGTATGAGGGGGAGTGGCACCTGGTCTGGGGAGAGTTCACTGGCCCCGTGTATCGCAGGCTTGACTAGACGTTGGATCTTTGGGAGTCTTTGGGAAATTTTTTTTGGTGTACATATATTTTTTTGTAGCTTCGGTGATGGCTAGGTATGACCAGTTGCGTCTAGGTGGAACCTTGTTGGTATTTTGGCCCGTGGGTCAATCTTATGTATGTATTTTTGCAACATTATATACTTTGCTTAATGAAGCTTCACCAGTTGCTATGTATGAAAGTGTTAAGTACCTGTTGAGTGATTATTGTGATGAGAATAGTTCCTTTAGCCTGTGCACCTAGAGTGAGGTTTATCGCGGAATGATAGAACTCTCTCTCTAGGTGTGGCGGTAATGCCTCGGATGTACGGGAAGGTAGGTCCGGGGTGTTACAAAGTGGTATCAGAGCCTAGGTTGAACCTTCGGGAATTAAGTCGAAGCCTAGGTTGTGTGGCCTCGTTGTAAGTCTAGGATTGAAATTCGGATAATTCGATTTTCAAAGACCAAGTTTGAGTCAGCCTAAATTTTTCTAAGACTGAGCCTAAGTGTGAGTTCTGGAGCGGAGCTAGAGAACATGCAGCATAAAAAGGGGGTACCTCATCATCTGTATTCGTGAAATCCCTCGATTCTAGAATGCTTTGATTAATGTTTGTGCATCTTTATGTGCGTTAATCATTG
Source organism: Ipomoea triloba (assembly GCF_003576645.1). Taxonomy (NCBI): domain Eukaryota; kingdom Viridiplantae; phylum Streptophyta; class Magnoliopsida; order Solanales; family Convolvulaceae; genus Ipomoea; species Ipomoea triloba. The sequence goes on from NC_044928.1 coordinate 16,749,292, forward strand.
CTTATAATTGTTGTGAGTAAGCATGATAGTATAGTACATTCCTAACTGTTATGCCATAGTTGGGATATCTGGCTGATGAGTATGGCGAAGTGAATGTTAGGAATTGCTGGATAGAGTTTGGGTAGCTGCTATACTAACTGCGTAGCTAACTAACTCCTTAAGAGCTATTATGCTTCAAGAACTAATTTGAAACTGTCGTTTGGTGAAGATGCCGCCTAGACGAAATGTACCTGTCGGTCAGGGCGACGAGATATCGGCAATGGACCGTATGGCTCTCGCAATGGAACAGATGGCTGGATTTATGATGGCTCAACAAGTCCAGAATCAAAGTAACAGACAGCCGCGAGTTGATTTTGCAAAGGCCATAGCGAGCAGGCAGCCACCATACTATGCGGGTGAAGAAGACCCGGTGATCTTAGAAGAATGGTTTAGGACATTTGACAAGCTACTCGATGCAGTCAACTGTCCTGCAAATCAGCGAGTATCCTCTGCCGTGTACTATCTGACAAAAGCGGCAGACAACTGGTGGTCAACAGCTGGACCCGACTTGCTGCAAGACCCAGACTTCGGCTGGGAGGAATTCAAGGAAGAATTGAGAGGACAATTCTATACAGAAAGGATCAAGGGAATCAAGTGTGAGGAATTCCTGCGGTTGAAACAAAAGGGAGCGACTGTGCAGGCCTATTATGATCAGTACGTGGAGCTGGTGAGGTTTGCTCAGAACATTGTGCCTTACGAAGCCAGTAAGGCGAGGAGGTTCGTACGTGGACTGGATTGGGCTGTGAGAGGGGCGATTGCACCGTTTATGTGCACTATGCTCAAGGAGGCATATGACAGAGCATCTGACCACTACCAAGTGTACCTGGACCAACAGGAGGTCTACAGCAAGAATAAGAGGAAGGGGGATGATAGACAGGGAAAGTTTAAGTCGGATAACAAGAAAACCAACCAGGGAAGATTCAATCCGATGCAAGGGGAAAGGAAGGGAGGAATGAATCAGAGGAGAAGTTCAACTTGCCGGAGGTGTGGACGAGATCACCTTGGAGAGAATTGCCAAGGNCAGTGTCAGTTCTTGCAGCCCGGTGAACTCCGAAAGTTCACCGGAGTATGTGTGTCAGGGCATGGATTATGATGATTACATACAGATGATGGAGGGAGAAGACCCATACGCACCTGGTTATGCTCCCGAGGCTCCCACGAACCCAGATACTCCTATGGCTCCGTCGGCCCCTTTTGTCTCTTGCCTGGTTATGGACGAGGTCCAGGCTGCTTACGGCTTTTACCCCATAGAGCCGTTAGATGGTAGCGATCCCCTGGAGTTCATTGTGCACTACCCCTACCCTTGGGACCCTAGCCCTCGGGATGTTTGGGAGGAGTGGTCGATGGTCATAACCACTTCTCGGTTTTTGGACCATATTACCTGGTATGAGGGGGAGTGGCACCTGGTCTGGGGAGAGTTCACTGGCCCCGTGTATCGCAGGCTTGACTAGACGTTGGATCTTTGGGAAATTTTTTTTGGTGTACATATAATTTTTTGTAGCTTCGGTGATGGCTAGGTATGACCAGTTGCGTCTAGGTGGAACCTTGTTGGTATTTTGGCCCGTGGGTCAATCTTATGTATGTATTTTTGCAACATTATATACTTTGCTTAATGAAGCTTCACCAGTTGCTATGTATGAAAGTGTTAAGTACCTGTTGAGTGATTATTGTGATGAGAATAGTTCCTTTAGCCTGTGCACCTAGAGTGAGGTTTATCGCGGAATGATAGAACTCTCTCTCTAGGTGTGGCGGTAATGCCTCGGATGTACGGGAAGGTAGGTCCGGGGTGTTACAGAAGTAGGGGAGTTGAAGCCACTTCCCGACCATCTTGAATATGTCTATTTGGGGAACGAGAAAAAACTCCCGGTTGTAATTGCAGCAGATCTCTCAGAAATAGAAAAAGAAAAGCTCGTGAGAATGTTAAGGGACAATAAGGAGGCGATAGGGTGGAAATTGACTGATCTCATGGGAATTAATCTGGCTATCTGTACACATAAGATTTTGTTGGAGGAAGGGTCAAAACCAATAGCACAACCTCAGAGAAGACTCAATCCAAATACCTTTGAGGTCGTGAAGAATGAAGTCATTAAGCTCATGGATGTAGGAATGATATATCTTATCTCCGACAGCACGTGGTTAGCCCAACTCACGTAGTGCCTAAGAAAGGGGGGGTTTACAGTGATTGAAAATGAAAAGAAAGAATTGATCCCCACTAGGAAAGTAACGGGTTGGCGGGTATGCATTGACTACAGGAAACTTAATGAAGCACCCGCAAGGACCACTTCCCTTTACCGTTTATTGATCATATGATTGAAAGAGTGAGTGGATTCGGTTATTACTGTTTTTTGGATGGAATGAGTGGGTATTTCCAAATCCTGATCGCATTGGAGGATCAAGAAAAAACAACATTTACATGTCCCTTTGGCACTTTCGCATATAGACGAATGTCGTTTGGTTTCTGTAATGCTCCTGCCACATTCATGTGTTGCATGATAGGAATATTTGAGGACTTTATCAGTGATTTCATGGAAGTTTTAATGTACAACTTTACGGTCTTTGGAGAAACATTTGACGAATGCCTTAAAAATTTAGAAAAAGTTCTCAAGCGATGCCAACAAATGAATCTAGCACTTTTATGAGAAAAATGTTACTACATGGTCAAAGAAGGCATCGTATTGTGACACAAAATTTCAAAAAGAGGAATTGAAGTAGATCGGGCTAAGACTGCGGTGAATGAGACGCTACCACCTCTGCACAATGTAACTTCGCTGAGAAGCTTTCTAGGGCATGTGAGATTTTACCGTCAATTTATCAAAGATTTCTAAAAAATTGCAAGGTCGTTGACTAGATTACTTGAGAAAGATGTCGTGTTCGAATTGAATGGTGAATCTATGAAAGCGTTTGAAAGTCTTAAAGGTGCCATGGTGAACACCCCGATACCTGTGGGACCAAAGTGGGATCAACCATTTGAGCTTATGTGTGATGCAAGCAATTTTGCTATCAGGGTTGTATTGGGACAAAAGAATGAAAAGATATTTCAACCCATTGCATATGAAAGCAGAATGTTAACAAAGACCCAACAAGCTTACACCACTACTGAAAAAGAGTTGCTTGTGATATAGTATTTGCACTGGACAAATTTAGATCATACCTTTTGATGTCCAAAGTCATTGTGCACACTGACCATGCCGCAATCAAGTTCCTCATGTCCAAGCCTAAAGCCAAACCAAGGCTAATCCGATGGATTTTATTGCTACAAGAGTTTGATGTGACGATTGTGGACAAAAAAGGGGCAGAAAATAATGCGACAGATCATCTATCCAAGCTTGAAAATGAAGAAAGGCAAGATAAGATTTGGTTAATTGACGAATACTTTTCGGAAGAGAAGTTGATGGGAATATTCCTCACTCCGTGGCATGCAGACATTGCTAACTATCTCGTAGGAGGAGTGCTACCGGAATTTTTAGATGTTAATGCGAAAAGGAAGTTTAAAGTAGAGTCTCGATTCTATTTATGGGACGACCCGTATCTTTTCAGAGTATGCGCAAATCAGATGATTCGGCGGTGTGTAACAGATAGAGAACGTCACGAGATCATAGGGGAATACCACCGCATGCGTCATCATTCGGTAAACAGAACCGCAAGGAGAGTTTTAGAGGTAGGATTCTATTGGTCATCTATATTTCGAGATGCCTAGATTTGTGTAAGAAACTGTGATCGTTGCCAACGGACTAGAACATTACAAGCTGATGGATGTAATTTAGTGGGAGGTGTAGGTGTGAAGGTGGTAAAACGAAGAGTCAAGACTCCTCGAGTGTCGTGTCTCTCAAGGATGACGAATGGGAATCGAGTTAGTGTGTTGGCATCTAAGAGGTTGAAGAGAAAGAGTTACGGGAATGACTAGGGGTTGGATTCATTTGTAAGAGGTTAAGGTTGATAAAGGTTGTGTAAAGTAAAGAAAAGTAAAGTAGAGATTGGGGCTTTAGGCTTTTCCACGTGGTTTATCTTTGGATGATTTTGCGAGTCCAAGTCGTGGAGTAGACTAGGGAGTTCATGGCACACTACCAAGTGGCGTCACACTTTGGACTCCCACATCCTCATTCGATTGAGGCATTTCATCGAACACTTTGTCTACCACTCCTCTCGGATCTTGTCCTTTCGGACTAAGAGCGGAGATGTGGGTGAGTTAGACTCGTGAGTGGCCGCTATAGCGCTCACACTCACTTCCTTTGGGTTTGCTACCTAATGTGGCCACAAAAGGCACAAAGCTTGAAAAACATCATCCACACAAGTTCAACATCCAACAAGCAAGCAATTCACAAATTAAAGCAATAATATTAAACATCCACATAGATCTACCATGGGGCCACCAATCCCCTATCTAATCTACTCTAGCATGCTAAGAAACAAGAACAAGAAGGGAAAATTCAAAGAAACAAGTATTGAATTAGAAATTGAAGAGAGTGGTTACCACCCTTGAAAAAGGGGTATTACAACCTTGATCTTGAAATCTCCATCTTCATTCTTGCCCTTGATCTATTCTAAACTATGAAAGGAAGGAATTTTTTCCCAAGAGGGGAGAAAACCCTCTAGATCTATCTACCATATTCTATCAATTTTCTGATCTATTCCTCCTCCTTAGGTTTAGGGCAAAAGGGATTTATATAGGTGACAAAGAAAAGGAACAAATTTCCCAAAATAGCCCTTGGCCTGACCATGCTTGCTCACACGCGTGTGAGCGGCGTGGTAGCTCTCTGGAATAATTCCACGCCTAGCCACACGCGTGTGAGGCTGCGTGGGACGCTACTGCATTTCGGCTTGTTTGTCTTTTGCTCTATTTTAGCTTCAAATCCCTCTCCAACCTGTGAAATACTTCAAAACTCTTTCTAGAAATATTGTTAGAAGATTTTGATCGCATTTGAGCTAAAATGCATGCAATTGTTGTAATTGGATGTCAAAATGATGCACTTTAAATCTAATAAAGACCCCTAATAAGTGATATTCTTGGTGCTTATCACAAGCCGTGATGAGATACCCCAGGATTACATCCTGGCGTGTGAAATATTTGACATATAGGGTTGATAAGCTTAATGATGCATTGTGGGCCTTCCGCACCGTATAGACTTGTCTATGGGAAAGCATATCAAATACCGGTTGAGGTCGAACATTGAGCCTATTGGGCAACCAAGAAGTTTAACGAGGATCTAACTATAGCCGGAAAAGAAAGAATGCTCCAACTCAATGAGCTATAAGAGTGGCAGTTATTGGCATAAGAGACTTCGAAGGCTTAAAAGGAAAGATCAAAGCTCTATCACGATATGCATATCAAGAGGAACAAGGAATTTGTTTTAGGAGACCGGGTTCTATTGTTCAATTCCCGGTTGAGACGCTTTCCGGGAAAGCTTAAATCTAGATGGGTCGGTCCTTATGTGGTTACAAGAGTGTTTCCCTATGGTACTTTGGAGATTTTGCAACCGTAAAAAGGCAACCTTAAAGTAAATGGGCATCAAGTCAAGAAGTACTTTGGGATGGACGAGGTTCAAAGAGTGTTTTGTTGTTGTAATTTAGAGTCGTGGGATGATGAATGATAAAAGAAAAAAAAAAAGAAACAAAAAAATCTTTTGTTTCACTTTTTGCTTGAAGTTTTGATAGCAGGAGATTTAGCTTTCCAAGCTGGTTGATTTTGTATCCCTAGTCGGGGGGTTCTATCTCTAAAGTGTGGAAAGATTGCCTAGTTCTCTTGCATGTTAATTAGCACACACGATGATCACAGCATAGATTGTTTCACAAGNGTGTGTTGGCATCTAAGAGGTTGAAGAGAAAGAGTTACGGGAATGACTAGGGGTTGGATTCATTTGTAAGAGGTTAAGGTTGATAAAGGTTGTGTAAAGTAAAGAAAAGTAAAGTAGAGATTGGGGCTTTAGGCTTTTCCACGTGGTTTATCTTTGGATGATTTTGCGAGTCCAAGTCGTGGAGTAGACTAGGGAGTTCATGGCACACTACCAAGTGGCGTCACACTTTGGACTCCCACATCCTCATTCGATTGAGGCATTTCATCGAACACTTTGTCTACCACTCCTCTCGGATCTTGTCCTTTCGGACTAAGAGCGGAGATGTGGGTGAGTTAGACTCGTGAGTGGCCGCTATAGCGCTCACACTCACTTCCTTTGGGTTTGCTACCTAATGTGGCCACAAAAGGCACAAAGCTTGAAAAACATCATCCACACAAGTTCAACATCCAACAAGCAAGCAATTCACAAATTAAAGCAATAATATTAAACATCCACATAGATCTACCATGGGGCCACCAATCCCCTATCTAATCTACTCTAGCATGCTAAGAAACAAGAACAAGAAGGGAAAATTCAAAGAAACAAGTATTGAATTAGAAATTGAAGAGAGTGGTTACCACCCTTGAAAAAGGGGTATTACAACCTTGATCTTGAAATCTCCATCTTCATTCTTGCCCTTGATCTATTCTAAACTATGAAAGGAAGGAATTTTTTCCCAAGAGGGGAGAAAACCCTCTAGATCTATCTACCATATTCTATCAATTTTCTGATCTATTCCTCCTCCTTAGGTTTAGGGCAAAAGGGATTTATATAGGTGACAAAGAAAAGGAACAAATTTCCCAAAATAGCCCTTGGCCTGACCATGCTTGCTCACACGCGTGTGAGCGGCGTGGTAGCTCTCTGGAATAATTCCACGCCTAGCCACACGCGTGTGAGGCTGCGTGGGACGCTACTGCATTTCGGCTTGTTTGTCTTTTGCTCTATTTTAGCTTCAAATCCCTCTCCAACCTGTGAAATACTTCAAAACTCTTTCTAGAAATATTGTTAGAAGATTTTGATCGCATTTGAGCTAAAATGCATGCAATTGTTGTAATTGGATGTCAAAATGATGCACTTTAAATCTAATAAAGACCCCTAATAAGTGATATTCTTGGTGCTTATCACAAGCCGTGATGAGATACCCCAGGATTACATCCTGGCGTGTGAAATATTTGACATATAGGGTTGATAAGCTTAATGATGCATTGTGGGCCTTCCGCACCGTATAGACTTGTCTATGGGAAAGCATATCAAATACCGGTTGAGGTCGAACATTGAGCCTATTGGGCAACCAAGAAGTTTAACGAGGATCTAACTATAGCCGGAAAAGAAAGAATGCTCCAACTCAATGAGCTATAAGAGTGGCAGTTATTGGCATAAGAGACTTCGAAGGCTTAAAAGGAAAGATCAAAGCTCTATCACGATATGCATATCAAGAGGAACAAGGAATTTGTTTTAGGAGACCGGGTTCTATTGTTCAATTCCCGGTTGAGACGCTTTCCGGGAAAGCTTAAATCTAGATGGGTCGGTCCTTATGTGGTTACAAGAGTGTTTCCCTATGGTACTTTGGAGATTTTGCAACCGTAAAAAGGCAACCTTAAAGTAAATGGGCATCAAGTCAAGAAGTACTTTGGGATGGACGAGGTTCAAAGAGTGTTTTGTTGTTGTAATTTAGAGTCGTGGGATGATGAATGATAAAAGAAAAAAAAAAAGAAACAAAAAAATCTTTTGTTTCACTTTTTGCTTGAAGTTTTGATAGCAGGAGATTTAGCTTTCCAAGCTGGTTGATTTTGTATCCCTAGTCGGGGGGTTCTATCTCTAAAGTGTGGAAAGATTGCCTAGTTCTCTTGCATGTTAATTAGCACACACGATGATCACAGCATAGATTGTTTCACAAGGGGTACCCAACTACCCGAGCACCGAAAACACTTCTAAAGTGTGGAAAGGCGCTCAACGTGGTACTTGTTAGACCTGTGTATTCTTTTCCACCGATCTTCATGACAACATCGAGGACGATGTTTGTTCTAAAGTGTGGAATGAGCACATTGTGCTTTGAAATTGTTGTGTTACTCATTCGATTGATTGATTGTGTTGAAAGGGTGTAGTCGATCTTTGGAGAGTGCGTCATTGTTCACATTATCTATGAAGAATGCTAAATATGTGCCAAAAATTGTTTTTCTCTTTGAATAGCCATGGGAAGTACCATCGCTTTAACCAAAATGGGAAGTTTTGTGCAGTTTTGTGTGTTTGCATGATATTTACCTCTTATTTTTTGGCGACCTTAGTCAATGATCTCTCGAAGTGGGAGTGTGCACCTCTTAATTTCAGAAAGATAATGTAAGCGAAGCCCGAAATTGAACAAATCTTGTTAGGGCATGGGGCAATAGGTGAGCTGTTGGTCCCGATAGGGTGGGAGAAGTCTAGAGGGGGGGGGGTGAATAGACTTCTCAAACAATTAAAAACTTTATAACACTTCAACAACAGAGATTTCAAGTGAATAAATTCAACTTGAAATGTGCAGCGGAATATCGTACGGTAAAGTGCTATAAAACAAAACTGCGTAAAACTGAAGAGATATTTGACATGCAACACGTTGGAAATACTTAGAATAGCTCAAGGAATATGTATGCAAAGTTTCAAGCACATGCGAACGTGGGAACACACAAACCCAGATGATATGATCAATACAGTACGTAAAGGGTTAGTATGTTAAAACATGCAAATATGTAAAGTGCAGTAAAGTAAATGAGAGACAGAGTACGTAAAGGGTTTAGTGGTTCGGAGATGGTGTAATTCTCCTACTCCACTTCTTCCTTCTCCAAGGAAGATTTCCACTATCTTCAATCACCCAGATACAATAGTGAAACTCCTGAGTGCTACGCACAAAGCTACACTCAACCACGAGCTCTCCGCACAAAGCTAAGCTCACGAGCGCTACGCACAAAGTTACGCTCCCCGAACGCTAAGCACAAAGCTACGTTCCCGAACGCTACGCACAAAGCTACGTTCCAACTAAGTGTTACGCACAAAGCTGCACTTAGTTCACCCGAGTGTTACGCACCCAGCTACACTCCTTTCTACCCTCGGTAGAGATACAACTGTTGTTCAAAGAAATAAAGATTTCTTTTCTAAGACTTGAATTCTTCTCGTGTATAGCTCAATATCTCAGCACTTTGTATTTTCCGTTGTAAGTCCGATCGATTCTGTGTCTCGTCACCTCTGTTCTTGTCTTCAAGTCTTCTTGAGCTTTTTATAATTCAAAGAATTATTTTCCCGTTATGAACATTCAAATTTTGAACGTTAACTTGATCTGATTGGTTATTCCAATCTGATCTTGATGGCCATACCTTCTCATTTAATGACCATACCGTTGATTTGATAACTTGCCAATTTGATCTGATAAAAACTCCAATTTGATATGCACATTTAATGTCGCTGGTAACTTTTGACAAATTACCTCTGTAATTGCTCACAAAGTCTTCTTTTACGGCTTGATTGATCCTTGAAACTTGTAGCCTCCAATTTTTTACTTTGTTGCCTTCTCAGCTTGATATTGCGGACTTTGTATCCTACAAAGCTTGATATTCTTGACTTTGTTGTATTCTTGATTTGATCTTGGGCAAGTTGATATTAAAATATTTTTCCGGGTGGCTCTTGCTTGAGTATAAACAATGATCTTCAGAAAATCACCACCTTCAAATTTCTTCTGGTTCAGGGTATTACGTACTGAACCTAAAATATGAACCATGTAAATTTGGCTAAGTGTAAGTTCCACTCCAAAATGCTCCATAAGTTGCTCTATTATGCCTTTCACGCATGTGTAGATGTAGTATGAATCATTTCTCCATTAGGTATATGCTCAAGTCTTTAACCATTTCTCCATTTCAGCTCATTCAGTCATATCCATCAAATAAATATATTTGATCCTTCTTAGCATTGTATAGCGTATGGTGCAGAGATAGTGGATCTTGAAGTTCTTCTCGGCTTTGACTTAACTTCCATCATTGACCTTTGACTAGCTCCATGAGTTACTTCATAAGTTCCTCTATTGACCCAAAAATTGACTTTGAGCCGTGATAGTACTAGCTCCATTCCTTGCTCTTCAATGCTCAAAATGTTCTTAATAGGATTCAAACTTGAGTTTTCTAGCAACGATAATTTCGCCTTGTCCATTGGATCATATACACTCATGTGTATAGTGGAAGCAAATGACTTATAAGAGTCATTACAAAATGAACTCTTTAAGACAATAATTCGAACCAAACTATTGTCATGACTTGCCTTTCGGGTCCAAACTCTACACTCTAAAAATAAAATAGGGGATTTCTAAAATTACAAATTGGCTCATCAAAACTATTACAATTTTATTCCTAACAATTTCCCTTTTTGATGATGCCAAAACCTATACTCAATCATATTTGGCTCAGTCTAGAAATCAACTGATTTTATTTTTCAATTTTATTGCGACTAGCCATTACGATGAGTTTTCAAAGATTTTTGACCTACGGCTTTATTAATTTTGACTTGTACGAACAATTATGCATAGTTGGGTTAATAGATCTTTGAATTTTAATTTTGCACCAACATGCACGCATCATAAAAATAAGTCAAATTAAAAGCCATAACACACAAAACTAATAAAGATAGATATATTGGCATAAGACCCATCAACAATTCGAACCATTACAGAAATTCTAATTATGTCACAACATCTCAAAAAAATCATCATGGACTTGCAATTTTAAAGTAAGCTAAGAATGAAATTAAATGCCCAACATGTTATTTATTCTTTTCCTAAGCTTACCAAAGTCATCCTTGTCCTCCAAATGGTAGAATTGTTGGAATACTCTACCAATCTTGTAACACTCCGCGGCTTCGCGTAGATCATTTGCGGGAAAGACTTTTGGCAAATACCACCTTGCACACTCTCTTGGATTTCTCCCTTCTTGATCTAAGATAGCATCGTGTGTGACTCCAAAATGATCGGCAAATAGATCCACCATTCGGTCTTCGCGCTCCTGATCGGTCATCGCGGGTGTATTCGGTTGACTTGCCTGCCTTGGGGCTGTAAATGTAGAAAATACATTTCCTGCGGGGTTAGCAAAAATTTTAAAAGTTGATTTTACTCCTTCCCCTGTGTTCGTTCCCCCTGAGTAGGTGCGGTAGAACTCGAACCAATTTGGCCAAATTGATTGACCTTTCTTCCCCCTGTTTTGGCAGCATCTAATATTCTTGGGAAATAGTGTGCATCCCCTTTTTGTTACACCCAAATTTCACGATCAAGAGAGAGACATTCTTCTTGCTTTCCCTTGAGATCTTTTGAGATCTTTTTGGCCATCTTATGTATTTTAATATTTGCCAAGCTACATAAATTAATTTTTCGAATATTTCTTTTCTTTTTCTCGTAGCTTTTTGATTTTTGCATGGCCAAATAAAATATTTTCAAGAAAATGTAACGATCCGAATATTTGTTTCATTTATAAATGTTATAGGCATATGGTTACGGAAAATCTGGAACTTAGACCATAAGCCTTATTCAGATTAGTACATAAAAGGATTTTTACTAATCCTTTCTACTTCTTCTTCTTCACGGTGGCCGGGCTAGCTGCGGTCTTGGTACGAGAGGTAGAAACACGACTAGCAATGGAAGTTTCTTCGGAATCCGAGCTTGTGTAGTGAGTAGCTCCGGATGTTTGAGGTGGGGATTCCGAAGGTCCACTGCCTTTCATGAGAAACAAAACGTAGTCTCTATCTGGATCACCAGGTTTCTGCACTCCTTCGCCTGGCTCGACTGCATGCACGGGCTGCTCTTCTTCTAAAACGATCGGGTCGGTGGAGGTGTCACCGATCTCGTGTCCACCATTGGCAATGCGTCGTGCTCTCAACATCTCCAACTGTGCTTGTTCAGAAATTCTCCTAGACGTGCGCCTCACGGTTTTCTCGGCCTGTCTCTTGGGCTTCATGACTTCCTGCAAAAATAAACAACACAAAGAACAACTACTCTTGGACGAGTAGAATATGTGAGAGGGGTTTGCATCTTATAGAAGGGTTTGAATGCCTTGGAAATTGAAACTGCTAAAAAGTAGACATTGAATGTCACTTTGGCGGTTTCCAATGTTCCAAGAATTCAATGCCTTTTGCTCCTCAAAAGTCGTTTCCCTTTTGCATGGTCAAAAGTGGAAGAGTCTTTTCATCTGCATGCAACATGGTTAGTACTACAAATAGATAGAGTACACGTGTAGAACTATATATATTAAGAAAAAGGTTTCTAAGCAATTCTAAAGATAAGAAGCTTATAACGAAAATTACTCCTACTACATCACACGTGTAAGGGTGACTCACCACAGTAAAAACACAAGCATGTGAAAATTAAAAACACATAGGCTATGCATGTAACACGTAAAACACACTTGTGAAACAAGTAAAAACATAGCTTCAGCTAGTATCACATAAACACGCCACATAGATGTAAAATAAAAACACTTGGCATAAAATAAAATACTTAGCTGATTTCGATCATCCCCATTTCGTGCCTTAAGGTTGCAAAGCGAGATTCACACAACGGTTTTGTGAGAATGTCTGCAAGTTGATTTTCTATAGGGATATGATCGATCCTTAAATCCTTCTTTTTGACGTGGTCTCGAATAAAATGATGTCGTACGTTGATATGCTTCGTTCGTGAATGAAGTACAGGATTTTGTGAAATCGCAATAGCGCTAGTATTGTCGCAGACAATACTAACGCAGACAATACTAACGTCCTCGCAATTAATTCCGTAATCCTTCAACTGTTGCTTCATCCATAAAATTTGTGAACAACAACTCCCTGCTGCGATATATTCGGCTTCGGCTGTGCTTGTTGCAATGGAGTTTTGCTTTTTATTGAACCATGAAACTAACCTTCCCCCTAAGAACTGGCACGTTCCGGAGGTACTTTTTCGATCAATTTTGCATCCTGCAAAATCTGCATCTGAATATCCGGTTAGTTCAAAATTACCTTCCTTTGGATACCATAATCCAACATTGATTGTTCCTTTGAGATATCGAATGATTTTCCTCGTAGCATCAAGATGACTATTTTTCGGTTTTGACTGAAATCTTGCGCATACACCCAATGAGTAAGATATGTCCGGTCTACTCACAGTGAGGTATAGCAAAGATCCAATCATTCCTCGGTAGATCGTTGGGTCAACGTCCGTTCCTTCGTCATCCTTATCTAATCGTTTTGCTGTACTCATGGGAATTTTGACTGAGCTTTTTCCTTCTAAGCCAAATTTTCTGATCAAATCTCTGGTGTAATTGGCTTGATTTATGAAAATTCCTTCCTTCATTTGTTTAACTTGTAGTCCAAGGAAGTAGTTCAATTCACCCATCATGCTCATCTCAAACCTGTTCTGCATGAGCTTAGAAAATTTCTCACATAAAGATTTATCAGTACTTCCAAAAATAATATCATCAACATAAATTTGTACTAAAAAATATGATTATTTTCTTGAATTCTAAATATGGTTTTGTCAACTAGTCCTTTGGTAAAACCACAACTAATTAAGAACATTGACAGGGTATCGTACCAAGCTCGAGGTGCTTGTTTTAACCCATATAATGCCTTCTTTAGTTTATAGACTTTGTCAACATCACCTTTTACCTCAAATCTGGGTGGTTGCTCAACATAAACTTCCTCTTCAAGTAAGCCGTTAAGAAACGCGCTTTTTATGTCCATTTGGTAGATTGTAAAATTCTTGTACGCTGCATATGCTAGGAAAATGCGGATTGCTTCTAATCTTGCCACTGGAGCAAAAGTCTCATCAAAATCTATTCCTTCTTCTTGCGAATAGCCTTTTGCGACCAGTGTTGCTTTTTTCCTAACAATGGTGCCATCTTCGTTTGCTTTGTTCCGGAAGACCCATTTTGTACCGATTACATTGTGATTGCCTGGTCTTGGAACAAGCTCCCATACGTCGTTTCTTTGGAATTGATTCAGCTCTTCTTGCATGGCTTCTATCCAACTAGGATCACTTAAAGCTTCATCTATCTCCTTGGGTTCAATCTAAGATAGGAAACACGAGAACATTGCGTCTCTTGCAGTTGATCTGGTTTTCACGCCTTCATGCACATCTCCAATAATTAAATCATGTGGATGATTTTTGAGCCATCTCAAATCTGGTTGAAAATTGTTTTGTGAAGTGGGTGGCAGAATGGGTTCATTCTCACGTGTAGAGAGAGAGGGAAAATTAGTGGGTTCACTTTGGGTCCCACCTCTAATTCCAACTTCCTCCACAACTTCCTCTAAAGGTTCCACTCCTACTTGCTCTACAACTTCCACCTCTTCATTTCTTGCATTTCCTGCGCATGGTGCGCCATTTTGCTCTGTATTGGATTCTTTAATTTCCAGATCTTTTAATCCCTGCAAAACATTGTTTCTTGAAGCTTCATTAGTAATAATAAAATTATTTGGAACATTATTACCAATTTTTGGATCATCAATTTCCTTGGCTCTTGAATTTTCGTCAAACACAACGTGGATTGATTCTTCTACCACCATCGTAGATTTATTCCATACTTTGAATGCTTTGCTGGTAGATGAGTATCCAAGGAATATAGCTTCATCTGCACGCTCATCAAAAGTTTTCAGATAGCTTTTGCCATTATTTAGAACAAAACATTTGCATCCAAAAGAATGAAAATAACTAAGGTTAGGTTTTCTCCCTTTCCATAATTCATATGGTGTTTTGTTGTGCAGCTTGTTGATAAGGCTTCTATTCTGGGTGTAGCAAGAAGTGTTAATTGTTTCTGCCCAAAATTGTTTTGGTAAGTCGGCTGCCGTAATCATTACTCGTGCGGCTTCCTTGAGTGTTCGATTTCTTCTTTCGGCAACACCATTTTGTTGTGGTGTTCTTGCAGCTGATAATTGATGTAGAATTCCTTGCATGCTGTAGTAGTCTTGAATCACGCCGTTTACGAACTCTGTACCTCTATCCGTACGTATTTTTGTAATTTTGAGTTCCTTTTCGATTTGGAGTTGTTTCAACAATTCTGGTAGCTTCCTTTCAACTTCGTTTTTCTTGTTGAGAAATATTCCTTGTGTACCTGGAAAAATCATCAACAATAACAAGTGTATATTTCTTACCACTAATACTTACTGGGTCTACTGGACCGAATAAATCCATGTGTAGTAGACTAAGAGGTCTTGATGATGATTCTTGTGTCTTTGACTTGAATGAAGATTTGATTTGCTTTCCTCTTTGACATGCATCGCAAATCTGATCCTTTTTGTAAACTATTTTGGGTAGTCCTTTGACTAGATCATTTGCTGCGAGCTTGTTGATTGTTTTGAAATTCAGATGATTCAGCTTCTTGTGCCATTCCTAGCTTGTAGCGTTTGTGTTGTTGGCAACTAAGCATATTGATTCCTTTGTTGTAGACCAATCAACAACGTACATGTTCCTCTTTCTCGTTCCTTGCAGTACAATTTCTCCAGTAGTTTCATTTTTCACTTGACATTTGTCTTTGAAAAATTCCACTAAATAACCTTTGTCACAAAATTGACTTGTACTGAAGAGATTGAATTTTAGTCCTTCCACGTAAGATACGTCTTCGACTTTTAATCCGTTACGTTCAACTGTTCCGATTCCTTTGGTTTGGCCGTATCGATCTTTTCCTCCAAAAATTACTTTTGGTCCTTCGATATTCTTAAAATTCACTAGACTAGATTTATTTCCAGTCATGTGATGCGAACATCCACTATCGAAGTACCAAACTTCCTGTAAACAAATTAAACATTTTTAGGTACCCAGTTTTGCTTGGGTCCTTGGGGGTTAGTAATTTTTGGTACCCAAATCCACCTTGTCCTTACTGAATCAAGTAAAGGTGATTTGTAACCATTGTTGACTTTATAATCATAACTAATTTTGGAAAAGACTTTCGGTGTCCGGTTTTGAAAACTGACTCGATTTTTAGGCACTTGGGAAGAGACCTTAAAGGAATTAAACCTTGATTTTACCCATGGTTTAATTTCTTTGTACCAATATTGCTCAAAGGGATAAAATCTCCTTGGCCCACCATTCGAAAATCTTCCCTTTTTCAAATGTTGTTTTGCACTAAACTCATTGGAATATTTCCTTAAGGGAACAAAACTTTTCCTTTTCTTTGACTGATTGGGCAAAATGTATTTATAATAAGGCTTCGGCCCAACAGTGCTATTTTTGGCAAATTTTTGATAACCAATTCCTTGTCTCACTGTGCAGTCTTGACCTTTGACAAATTTCACCACTTGTACTTTATTGTCTAAAGTCGTAGTAGAATTAGTCAACTTCTGAGAGGCTTGAGAACACGATGGATCATAACCCAAACTGGTTTTATCTCCTGAGGGTTTCTACATATTTACCATTTTATCCATTATTTTGGATGAATGAGTAAATGTGGCTATGACTCCCCTGAGGTTGTGTTCCCTCACTTCCCTTGATTTACACTCTTCTTGAAGGTAAATAATTTTAGCCTTCAATTCTTTCACCTCGGACAGAGCATTTTGCAATTTTTCATTTATTTCATCTTTTTCAAGAATCAAAAATTTATTGCGCTCTTCGAGTTGAGAGTGAGTGTCCATAACGGTCAGACATTCTCTCATAAATTGAGAGAAGGACTTTCTAGAAAAAGTACTTGCAGAATCAAAAGATTTAGATGTTACCTCATCTTCTTCAACTTCATGTGCCATTAAGCATAGATCTTGAATTGATGAACTACTTAAAGCATCCATGCAGAATAAAGCATTGTCATCCTTTGAGGTGTCACTTTCTCCACTAGATGACTCATCACTATCACTTGACTCAAGTGGGTCACTAATTAAAGCTTTTCTTTTGTCTTTCTTGAATCTTCTTTCTTTTGCTTTGGTGTCCTCCTTAGCATTATCACCTTGGTTTTTGCTCACTTTTGGATAAGGACATTCTGCCATAAAGTGTCCTGGCTTTCTACAATTGTAACACAAGTTTGCATCTGGAGCTTCCTTTTTCATCCATCTGGATGTGCTGGCTTGAGGAAAATTTTTGTTCTTTTTCCTCATGAACTTCTTAAATTTCCTAACAAACAAAGCAAAATTTTCGTCAGATAAAAATTCACTATTATCTACTGACCTCGATGTAGACGGTTGTTCGGTGACTAGCGCGGTATTTCTTTCTTCGCGTTCTTCTTCTTTTCTTGTCTTCATCTCAAACTCATAAGCTTTTAGATCACTAAAGAGCTTGTCAATTGTAAGAGTTTTGAGATCCCTATGGTCTCGCATGGCTGTGACTTTCATGTCCCAATTTGACGGTAGTCCACGTAGGATTTTGAGTGATATTTCCTTCTGATCAATCTCCTTTCCAAGATCAGCAATTTCTCCCAAGACTTTAATAAATCTTACTTCCATTTCGGCTATGCTCTCACCATTCAGCATTTTGAAATCCTCAAATTTCTTTAGTGCTATTGTGAGTTTGTTCTCTTTTTTTGCTCATCTCCTTCGCCCATTTTGACTAGTGTTTGCCAAACATCTTTTGCGGTTTTGCATTTTCGGACCTTTGGAAACGTTGCATCGTCGATAGCTTTGAATAAAATATCCTTGGCAATGTTGTCCAAGTTATTTCGTTGTCTATCTTCAGGAGTCCATTCCTCTTTGGGTTTAGGAATGTTTCGCGGTGTTGTGCTCGTCTGTGCAGTTGCGGTATTGGCTTTAAGAATTTTGATCGGACCGCTGGTAATTACGTCCCACATCTCATCGTGTAACGCGGATAAATGGACCTGCATACATATTTTCCATTCATCAAATTTGTCTAATGAAAATAATAGGTTCGGAGTTACGTCTCTCTTCATCTTGAAGTTTTATGAGATCTGTCTAGCAGTCAAATATTGACTCAATAGACAACCGCTCTGATACCACTTGTTGGTCCCGATAGGGTGGGAGAAGTCTAAAGGGGGGGGGGGGTGAATAGACTTCTCAAACAATTAAAAACTTTATAACACTTCAACAACAGAGATTTCAAGTGAATAAATTCAACTTGAAATGTGCAGCGGAATATCGTACGGTAAAGTGCTATAAAACAAAACTGCGTAAAACTGAAGAGATACTTGACATGCAACACGTTGGAAATACTTAGAATAGCTCAAGGAATATGTATGCAAAGTTTCAAGCACATGCGAACGTGGGAACACACAAACCCAGATGACTTTGTTGCCTTCTCAGCTTGATATTGCGGACTTTGTATCCTATAAAGCTTGATATTCTTGACTTTGTTGTATTCTTGATTTGATCTTGGGCAAGTTGATCTTAAAATATTTTTCCGGGTGGCTCTTGCTTGAGTATAAACAATGATCTTCAGAAAATCACCACCTTCAAATTTCTTCTGGTTCAGGGTATTACGTACTGAACCTAAAATATGAACCATGTAAATTTGGCTAAGTGTAAGTTCCACTCCAAAATGCTCCATAAGTTGCTCTATTGTGCCTTTCACGCGTGTGTAGATGTAGTATGAATCACGCGCATGTAGTCTTGCTTAAGGTCAACAAAAGTTACTCCCCAAGTAGCTCCATTGACCGAAAGTTCCTCCATAAGTAGCTCCCTTGACCATTTGACTTTGACTTGCTCCTAAAAAATTTAGCCGTGTCAAGTAGCTCTCAAGCTTCTTCCTTAGTAATAAAATGTAGCAAGTAAGATTCGAACACTTGACCATTAGGTATATGCTCAAGTCTTTAACCATTTCTCCATTTCAGCTCATTCAATCATATCCATCAAATAAATATATTTGATCCTTCTTAGCATTGTATAGCGTATGGTGTAGAGATAGTGGATCTTGAAGTTCTTCTCGGCTTTGACTTAACTTCCATCATTGACCTTTGACTAGCTCCATGAGTTACTTCATAAGTTCCTCTATTGACCCAAAAATTGACTTTGAGCCGTGATAGTACTAGCTCCATTCCTTGCTCTTCAAAGCTCAAAATGTTCTTAATAAGATTCAAACTTAAGTCTTCTAGCAACAATAATTTCACCTTGTCCATTGGATCATATACACTCATGTGTATAGTGGAAGCAAATGACTTACAAGAGTCATTACAAAATGAACTCTTGAAGACAATAATTCGAACCAAACTATTGTCATGACTTGCCTTTCGGGTCCAAACTCTACACTCTAAAAATAAAATAGGGGATTTCTAAAATTACAAATTGGCTCATCAAAACTATTACAATTTCATTCCTAACATGAGCCTATTGGTGAGCATTAGAGTGAAAAATCCCTAAATCCTAAGAAAAAGGCAAAAGGGGTTGTATGAAGAAATGTAGAAAATGCAAAAGGCCACTCCTAGAGGTAAAAACCAAGGATAGCCATCTTGCTAGGATGTGGGCAACCATTGCACTAACCTTCGAAAAAGCGTAGAGCTCTACGTGAAGTCGGTTGTCCACGCGAAATGATCTTAGAATATGAGAAAATAGAGAGGAAAAGAGCCGCTTCGCTAGGGTTCGGGCACCTATTGCACTGTCTTCGAAAAAGCATGGAGCTCCATGTGAAGTCGGGTCGCACGACGACGTTACCCTAGGAAGTGAGAAGAAAGAGTGACCGCCCAAGCCATTGGCGGTAAGCGGTCCATGCCCCTACCCCCACTTATTTTTATGTGTGGGCTTTGGTGTTAAGGATGGAAAATTGAATAAGGTGTGCACATCGTTCCCACTAGGGGGCTCGGCTTGAAGGCCTTCACACAATGAGAGGTGAATCACATTTTGGGTTGCATGCTTGTTATTGCGAAATGAAAATTTTGATTAAACCAAAATGTGACCATGGGGGTTTTGCTTCGTTTGAATATTCTTAGAGTGTATGGCACATAGCTATCATCCCTTGTAGATAGTGTGGAGGATCTCACCTTCTCCGGGTAGTTGCATTGCAAGGCATACTTGACCAATCGAATGATTGTGTAGCATAGGCATTTCTGGCATCTAAATGAGAAGGGCTCGATTGCGAAATTGCTCGAGGACGAACAATCTAAATTGTGGAAACTTTTATAGGCGCCAAGAGTACCTACTTTTTTGGTCAACTTAGGGTCGTTAATATCAAATATAAGCCTTTGAATGAACCAATGTATGGTGATTATGCTTTGATGTGCTAACATTTGCAAGATTGCTACTTGTATAATGTTTTTGAAGTAATTCAACAGGTTTGGGGTCATGAAGTGTAACCCCTCACCTATTTCAGTAAAATTAAGGTTCGAAAAATATTTCTTTAGGCTATAACATTCATGAGATGATCTCCCGATGCCTCAAAAGAATTATTATAAGTAAGGACAGTTAGTAATAAGCTGCGATCGTACGTCCCGGTCACGAACCGTAAAAATTTTAGGAACTAGTATTCGGACCCGTTTGTCCTAGGAAATGGATATTTTGGCACCATACTATTATTCTGGAATTTCCTATTTAATTAGATTAGCCCATAGCAGCTAAAATTTATTTGTGATCGTACATCGCGAAATTTCGCGGTGTACCGAACCTAGCCCAATTTTGAGTTTTAGGCTGGAATAAATTTTTGGGTTCGAGAATTATTTGAATTGAATTAGTTTCTACCGAGAATTCATCTGATTTAATCCCAATCTGTCTAAGCTAAGATATTTTAGATTATTTTATTCCATTTTATTTTAGATCTTATCACATAAGGGTGAGACTAGTCAACTAAGAGTGGAGTGGGTTTATAAGGCAAATTTTTCCCCTTTTTCCGTGTGATTGCCGAAAAAAAAATGAGAGAGAGAGAGGGTGGGATTTTCATCATCTTCATCAAGCTTCAAGACTCCATAGCTAGCAATTTCTTCACAACTCTCAAGTTATTCGGTAAAACTCCAATTTTATTCGGTAGATAGCTTTATTTTTCATCCTAGAACATGAATCTAAGTTAAGATTTCTTAAAATCATGTGTTATGTGGTTGATGGAATTCTAGGGTTTTAAGGTGAATTGGGGAAAATCATCTACAAGGATTTTCTACGGAAAGGGAAAGGAATAGAAAAATGTTTTTAAACCTTAGTTCTAGTAAAGTGGTGAAGGATCTTGTGAACCACGGAATAAAGATGAGCTTAAAGTGCCTATTCCGCATGGTAATTATGTGTGATTAATCATACTATGGGCGAAGTCTATTCGCCGAGTACTATATCACCCGGAAGGAAAAGGTACTCCTACGGGGGTGTGCACACTTAAGTATAGTCACTCTATGTTCGGGTAGGTGTCGTTCTTATGAACCTAGTGAGGCTAGCTAGGGATCATTCCAACGCTCTTATAAGTCCAGGGGATCAGTAATAGATCGGGCGATGACCACTGAACCCGAGTTCAATGATCCAAGTGGTCAAACGTGGAGAAAGGACTCCAAAGGCCTCACACTTTCTATCTAGGACTAAGTAGAATTTCGAAATATGAATGAAGTTACTCCGTAACTACGGGAAAGAGAGATGTCATAAGTGTTTAGGTACCCAAAGGTTGTGGGTAATCTCTCTCTTTGAAAAGTGAAAGGTGATGGGAATCTCATTACGAGGGAAAGGTTTTCCTACTAAGGTGATTACAAGCAAGATGTGTGATTTATGTTTTCTACTACTTACTAGTATGCTAAATTGTTTAACAATATATTATTGGGTATGTAAATGATTACCAAATGACCTTGTCAAGAGGGAAAATGTTATGAGACGTTATTAAATTGTGCTCATAATGTATGCAAGTTGCTATTTATAACTGTTGCAGGTAGAATCTTGCAGATGAGTAAGGTATAGGGTTTTCTATGTAACAATTTTTGCAAAACCTTTATTTAGTTTTGAATAACCCATGGATATCCTTACTTAGCCGTCGTGCTAACTACACTTCACTGTGTTCTTATCAGATGCTGTCTAGTGTCAGTTCCTGCAGCCCGGTGAACTCCGAAAGTTCACCGGAGTATGTTTGTCAGGGCATGGATTATGATGACTACATACAGATGATGGAGGGAGAAGACCCATACGCACCTGGTTATGCTCCCGAGGCTCCCACCAACCCAAATACTCCTATGGCTCCGTCGGTCCCTTTTGTCTCTTGCCCAGTTATGGACGAGGTCCAGGCTGCTTACGGCTTTTACCCCATAGAGCCGTTAGATGGTAGCGATCCCTTGGAGTTCATTGTGCACTACCCCTACCCTTGGGACCCTAGTTCTCGGGATGTTTGGGAGGAGTGGTCGATGGTCATAACCACTTCTCGATTTTTGGACCACATTACCTCGTATGAGGGGCAGTGGCACCTGGTATGGGGAGAGTTCACCGGCCCCGTGTACCGCATGTTTGATAAGATGTCGGATCCTTGGGAGTCTTTGGGAAATTTTTTGGTGTACATATATTTTTGTAACCTTAGTGATGGCTAGGCATGACCAGTTGCATCTAGGTTGAACCTTGTTGGTATTTTGGCCCGAGGGGCAATCTTATGAATGTATTTTTGCAAGATTATATACTTTGCTTAATGAAGCTTCACCAGTTGATATGTATGAAAGTGTTAAGTATCTGTTGAGTGATTGTTGTGATGAGAAGAGTTCCTTTAGCCTGTGCACTTAGAGTGAGGTTCATCGATAAATGATAGGACTCTCTCTCTCTAGGTGTGGCGGTAATGCCTCGGATGTACGGGAAGGTAAGTCCGGGGTGTTACAAAGTGGTATCAGAGCCTAGGTTGAACCTTCGGGAATTAGGTCGAAGCCTAGGTTGTGTGGTCTCGTTGTAGGTCTAGGATTGAAATTCGGAGAATTCGATTTTCAAAGCCCAAGTTTGAGTCAGCCTAAATTTGCTAAGACTGAGCCTAAGTGTGAGTTCTAGAGCGGAGCTAGAGACCAGGCAGCATCAAAAAGGGGCACCTCATCATTTGTATTTCGCGAAATCTCCCGATTCTAGAATACTTTGATCAATATTTGTGTATCCTTATGTGTGATAATCATTGCTTATAATTGTTGTGAGTAAGCATGATAGTATAGTACATTCCTAACTGTTATGCCATAGTTGGGATATCTGGTTGATGAGCTTGGCGAAGTGAATGTTAGGAATTGCTGGATAGTACTTGCGTAGCTGCTATACTAACTGCGTAGCTAGCTAACTCCTTAAGAGCTTTTATGCTTCAAGAACTAACTTGAAACTGTCGTTTGGTGAAGATGCCGCCTAGACGAAATATACCTGTCGGTCAGGGCGACGAGATATCAGCAATGGACCGTATGGCTCTCGCAATGGAACAGATGGCTGGATTTATGATGGCTTAACAAGTCCAGAATCAACCTAACAGACAGCCGCGAGTTGATATTGCAAAAGCCATAGCAAGTAGGCAGCCACCATACTATGCGGGTGAAGAAGACCCGGTAATCTTGGAAGAGTGGATTAGAACGTTTGACAAGCTGCTCGATGCGGTCAACTGCCCTGCAGATCAGCGAGTATCCTCTGCCGTGTATTATCTGACAAAGGCAGCTGATAACTGGTGGTCAACAGCTGGGCCCGACTTGCTGCAAGACCCAGGCTTTGGCTGGGAGGAATTCAAGGAAGAATTGAGAGGACAATTCTATACAGAAAGGATCAAGGGAATCAAGTGTGAGGAATTCCTGCGGTTGAAACAAAAGGGAGCGACTGTGCAGGCCTATTATGATCAGTACGTGGAGCTGGTGAGGTTTGCTCAGAACATTGTGCCTGACGAAGCCAGTAAGGCGAGGAGGTTCGTACGTGGACTGGATTGGGCTGTGAGAGGGGCGATTGCACCGTTTATGTGCACTACTCTCAAGGAGGCATACGACAGAGCATCTGACCACTACCAAGTTTACCTGGATCAACAAGAGGTCTATAGCAAGAATAAGAGGAAGGTGGATGATAGACAGGGGAAGTTCAAGCCGGACAACAAGAAAACCAACCAGGGAAGATTTAATCCGATGCAAGGGGAAAGGAAGGGAGGAGTGAATCAGAGGAGAAGCTCAACTTTCCGGAGGTGTGGACGAGATCACCTTGGAGAGAATTGCCAAGGGGAGAAGATCAGGTGCTTTAAGTGCGGGTTCTTGGGGCACAAGTACTACGAGTGCCAAACTAGGATGGACAATCATCGGGACCCCTCGCAGAAAAACAATCAAAAGGAGGANCCTTGGGAGTCTTTGGGAAATTTTTTGGTGTACATATATTTTTGTAACCTTAGTGATGGCTAGGCATGACCAGTTGCATCTAGGTTGAACCTTGTTGGTATTTTGGCCCGAGGGGCAATCTTATGAATGTATTTTTGCAAGATTATATACTTTGCTTAATGAAGCTTCACCAGTTGATATGTATGAAAGTGTTAAGTATCTGTTGAGTGATTGTTGTGATGAGAAGAGTTCCTTTAGCCTGTGCACTTAGAGTGAGGTTCATCGATAAATGATAGGACTCTCTCTCTCTAGGTGTGGCGGTAATGCCTCGGATGTACGGGAAGGTAAGTCCGGGGTGTTACAAAGTGGTATCAGAGCCTAGGTTGAACCTTCGGGAATTAGGTCGAAGCCTAGGTTGTGTGGTCTCGTTGTAGGTCTAGGATTGAAATTCGGAGAATTCGATTTTCAAAGCCCAAGTTTGAGTCAGCCTAAATTTGCTAAGACTGAGCCTAAGTGTGAGTTCTAGAGCGGAGCTAGAGACCAGGCAGCATCAAAAAGGGGCACCTCATCATTTGTATTTCGCGAAATCTCCCGATTCTAGAATACTTTGATCAATATTTGTGTATCCTTATGTGTGATAATCATTGCTTATAATTGTTGTGAGTAAGCATGATAGTATAGTACATTCCTAACTGTTATGCCATAGTTGGGATATCTGGTTGATGAGCTTGGCGAAGTGAATGTTAGGAATTGCTGGATAGTACTTGCGTAGCTGCTATACTAACTGCGTAGCTAGCTAACTCCTTAAGAGCTTTTATGCTTCAAGAACTAACTTGAAACTGTCGTTTGGTGAAGATGCCGCCTAGACGAAATATACCTGTCGGTCAGGGCGACGAGATATCAGCAATGGACCGTATGGCTCTCGCAATGGAACAGATGGCTGGATTTATGATGGCTTAACAAGTCCAGAATCAACCTAACAGACAGCCGCGAGTTGATATTGCAAAAGCCATAGCAAGTAGGCAGCCACCATACTATGCGGGTGAAGAAGACCCGGTAATCTTGGAAGAGTGGATTAGAACGTTTGACAAGCTGCTCGATGCGGTCAACTGCCCTGCAGATCAGCGAGTATCCTCTGCCGTGTATTATCTGACAAAGGCAGCTGATAACTGGTGGTCAACAGCTGGGCCCGACTTGCTGCAAGACCCAGGCTTTGGCTGGGAGGAATTCAAGGAAGAATTGAGAGGACAATTCTATACAGAAAGGATCAAGGGAATCAAGTGTGAGGAATTCCTGCGGTTGAAACAAAAGGGAGCGACTGTGCAGGCCTATTATGATCAGTACGTGGAGCTGGTGAGGTTTGCTCAGAACATTGTGCCTGACGAAGCCAGTAAGGCGAGGAGGTTCGTACGTGGACTGGATTGGGCTGTGAGAGGGGCGATTGCACCGTTTATGTGCACTACTCTCAAGGAGGCATACGACAGAGCATCTGACCACTACCAAGTTTACCTGGATCAACAAGAGGTCTATAGCAAGAATAAGAGGAAGGTGGATGATAGACAGGGGAAGTTCAAGCCGGACAACAAGAAAACCAACCAGGGAAGATTTAATCCGATGCAAGGGGAAAGGAAGGGAGGAGTGAATCAGAGGAGAAGCTCAACTTTCCGGAGGTGTGGACGAGATCACCTTGGAGAGAATTGCCAAGGGGAGAAGATCAGGTGCTTTAAGTGCGGGTTCTTGGGGCACAAGTACTACGAGTGCCAAACTAGGATGGACAATCATCGGGACCCCTCGCAGAAAAACAATCAAAAGGAGGATTCGGTGGGAACACCAGCCATAGGCCCGCAGAGACAAGAAATGGGTTGGTAACTCTCAACATGGAAACCGGGGAAGGCCGGCTAATGCAGCTCCAAATCCCACCAACAAAGGGAAAACACCCGTGGGAGAAAGCAGCACAACAAACCAAGGCAAGATCTACGTCGTTAATAGCAAGCAAGCTCAGGCTAGCGACGTTGTGACCGGTACATTTCTTATTAACTCAGTACCTGGCTTAGTATTGTTCGATACAGGGGCTACCAATTCGTTTATATCATCTACATTCGCGGATAGATTAAAGTTAAGGCCTACTATCCAGTTAGATTTGAATGTAAGAACTGCCTCGGGAATAGTAGTGGCCTGTAAGGAGGGATATGACAATATCACAATAGAAATAACGAGATCCAACTGTCCCGGAAACCTCATTCGTTTCGGTCTAGAGGGTATCGATGTGATACTAGGAATGGACTGGTTGGATAAACATAAAGCTCAGATAGTATGTAGTGAACGAAAGGTTGTCTTGCGAGGACCGAAGGGGAGGAGGATATCCTATCGAGGAATGGAAAAGCAACCTGAACCAAGGTTGATGACGATGCAGAGGCTGATGAAGTAAGCTCGCAAGGGG
>NC_044928.1:16778451-16802755 GCF_003576645.1 Ipomoea triloba
ATACTTTGATCAATATTTGTGTATCCTTATGTGTGATAATCATTGCTTATAATTGTTGTGAGTAAGCATGATAGTATAGTACATTCCTAACTGTTATGCCATAGTTGGGATATCTGGTTGATGAGCTTGGCGAAGTGAATGTTAGGAATTGCTGGATAGTACTTGCGTAGCTGCTATACTAACTGCGTAGCTAGCTAACTCCTTAAGAGCTTTTATGCTTCAAGAACTAACTTGAAACTGTCGTTTGGTGAAGATGCCGCCTAGACGAAATATACCTGTCGGTCAGGGCGACGAGATATCAGCAATGGACCGTATGGCTCTCGCAATGGAACAGATGGCTGGATTTATGATGGCTTAACAAGTCCAGAATCAACCTAACAGACAGCCGCGAGTTGATATTGCAAAAGCCATAGCAAGTAGGCAGCCACCATACTATGCGGGTGAAGAAGACCCGGTAATCTTGGAAGAGTGGATTAGAACGTTTGACAAGCTGCTCGATGCGGTCAACTGCCCTGCAGATCAGCGAGTATCCTCTGCCGTGTATTATCTGACAAAGGCAGCTGATAACTGGTGGTCAACAGCTGGGCCCGACTTGCTGCAAGACCCAGGCTTTGGCTGGGAGGAATTCAAGGAAGAATTGAGAGGACAATTCTATACAGAAAGGATCAAGGGAATCAAGTGTGAGGAATTCCTGCGGTTGAAACAAAAGGGAGCGACTGTGCAGGCCTATTATGATCAGTACGTGGAGCTGGTGAGGTTTGCTCAGAACATTGTGCCTGACGAAGCCAGTAAGGCGAGGAGGTTCGTACGTGGACTGGATTGGGCTGTGAGAGGGGCGATTGCACCGTTTATGTGCACTACTCTCAAGGAGGCATACGACAGAGCATCTGACCACTACCAAGTTTACCTGGATCAACAAGAGGTCTATAGCAAGAATAAGAGGAAGGTGGATGATAGACAGGGGAAGTTCAAGCCGGACAACAAGAAAACCAACCAGGGAAGATTTAATCCGATGCAAGGGGAAAGGAAGGGAGGAGTGAATCAGAGGAGAAGCTCAACTTTCCGGAGGTGTGGACGAGATCACCTTGGAGAGAATTGCCAAGGGGAGAAGATCAGGTGCTTTAAGTGCGGGTTCTTGGGGCACAAGTACTACGAGTGCCAAACTAGGATGGACAATCATCGGGACCCCTCGCAGAAAAACAATCAAAAGGAGGATTCGGTGGGAACACCAGCCATAGGCCCGCAGAGACAAGAAATGGGTTGGTAACTCTCAACATGGAAACCGGGGAAGGCCGGCTAATGCAGCTCCAAATCCCACCAACAAAGGGAAAACACCCGTGGGAGAAAGCAGCACAACAAACCAAGGCAAGATCTACGTCGTTAATAGCAAGCAAGCTCAGGCTAGCGACGTTGTGACCGGTACATTTCTTATTAACTCAGTACCTGGCTTAGTATTGTTCGATACAGGGGCTACCAATTCGTTTATATCATCTACATTCGCGGATAGATTAAAGTTAAGGCCTACTATCCAGTTAGATTTGAATGTAAGAACTGCCTCGGGAATAGTAGTGGCCTGTAAGGAGGGATATGACAATATCACAATAGAAATAACGAGATCCAACTGTCCCGGAAACCTCATTCGTTTCGGTCTAGAGGGTATCGATGTGATACTAGGAATGGACTGGTTGGATAAACATAAAGCTCAGATAGTATGTAGTGAACGAAAGGTTGTCTTGCGAGGACCGAAGGGGAGGAGGATATCCTATCGAGGAATGGAAAAGCAACCTGAACCAAGGTTGATGACGATGCAGAGGCTGATGAAGTAAGCTCGCAAGGGGTGTGAAGTGTACCTCTGTTTGATGCAAGAAGCTGGAATGGAAGAACCTGAACTAAATCAAATCCCGGTGGTGCGTGAATTTCCCGATGTGTTCCCAGATGACCTCACGGAAATGCCGCCAGAGAGGGAAGTGGAATTTACCATCGACCTCGTACCGGGAACCGCACCAGTCTCGAAGGCGCCTTATCGAATGGCGCCGAAGGAGATGGAAGAGTTGAAGGCTCAACTGGCAGAGTTATTGGAGAAGGGATTTATTAGACCAAGTGTGTCACCTTGGGGCACACCGGTACTGTTTGTAAGGAAAAAGGATGGAAGCCTAAGACTGTGCGTTGACTATAGAGAGCTCAATCGAGTCACAGTGAAGAATATATACCCATTGCCCAGGATCAACGATCTGTTTGATCAACTGAGGGGAGCGGGCGTGTTTTCAAAAATTGATTTACGGTCAGGGTATCACCAAGTGCGAGTCGCGGAACATGATATTTCCAAAATCGCATTCCGGACTAGGTATGGGCACTACGAATTCACAGTCATGCCATTCGGAGTGACCAACGCACCAGGAACTTTCATGGACTTGATGAACAGGATTTTCCTTCCATACCTGGATAAGTTCATTGTTGTCTTCATATATGACATACTGGTTTATTCTAAGACGCCGGAAGAGCATGAAGAGCACCTCAGGACGACGTTACAAATGTTGAGGGAAAAGAAACTTTACGCAAAACTTTCAAAATGCGAATTTTGGAAAGAGGAAGTAGCATTCTTGGGTCACATAATCACCAGGGAAGGAATAGCGGTGGATCCAACTAAAATAAGAGCCGTAATAGAATGGGAACCACCCAAATCGGTTACAGAAGTCCGAAGTTTCTTGGGATTGGCAGGTTATTACAGGAGATTTGTCTAGGATTTCTCAAAGATAGCAAGACCTTTGACCAATCTGCTCAAGAAGACTACCAAATACAGTTGGAGTGGAGAATGCGAGCATGCGTTCCAGGAACTCAAGAAGAGGTTAACAACTGCCCCAGTGTTAACCTTACCTGTGGGAACGGAAGGCTATGAACTATACACGGATGCGTCTCACAAAGGACTGGGATGTGTCTTGATGCAACATGGAAGGGTAATAGCTTACGCATCTCGTCAACTAAAACCACACGAGGCTAACTACCCAACCCACGATCTGGAACTAGCAGCTGTGGTGTTTGCCCTGAAAATCTGGCAACATTATCTTTATGGAGTCACTTGCAAGATCTTTACGGATCATCAGAGCTTGAAGTACATCTTCACTCAAAGGGATCTTAACTTAAGGCAAAGGAGATGGTTGGAGTTAATCAATGACTACGATCTGGAAATCCAATACCAAGAGGGTAAGGCAAACAAGGTAGCAGATGCTTTGAGCCGAAAGCCAAATCATGCTCTCTGGGTATTACCTGAACAATTATGCAAGGATTTTCAGAAACTCAATCTGGAAATAACAATGTGTGGTCAGGCAGACCAAGAGATGAAGCTATATTACCTATCGGCCACTCCAGCCCTATTTGAAGAAATCAAACGAGCCCAAGGAGAGGACGACTGGGTACAGGGTCCATTTGAATTGCATCCGGATGGGAGCATGAGATTCAAAGGCAGATGGATCGTACCTGCAAGTTGTAAGGAATTAATGAACCAATTAATGAGAGAAGGTCACAACACACCTTATTCTATTCATCCAGGAGGGGACAAACTGTACAAGGATCAGAGGCATAATTTCTGGTGGATGGGCATGAAGAAAGATATTGCGGAATTTGTTGCTAAATGCTTGAATTGCCAGAAGGTTAAGGCAGAGAGAAGTAAGCCGAAAGGGTTGCTACAACCATTGGAGGTTCCTCAATGGAAGTGGGATTCAATCTCCATGGACTTTGTGGGAGGATTGCCAAGGACAAGAGCCGGAAACGACCAAGTATGGGTTGTTGTTGATCGGTTGACCAAGACAGCAAGATTTATTCCGATGAACAAAACCTGGTCAATGGAGAAAATGGCAAGAGCCTACATCAAGTATGTGGTTAAATATCATGGGATAGCACGCGATATTATTTCAGACCGAGATTCACGGTTCCTATCAAGATTTTGGGAAACATTAAAGGTAGCCATGGGTACGCAACTCAAGATGAGCACTGCCTTTCATCCTTCCACTGATGGTCAAACGGAGCGAACAATCCAAACCTTGGAAGATATGCTCAGAGGTTGTGCACTCGATTTTCAGGGTTTGTGGGATGAGCAGTTGGATCTAATTGAATTTTCATGCAACAACAACTATCATGCCACTATAAGAATGGCTCCTTACGAAGCATTATATGGACAGAAGTGTCGAAGTCCACTATGTTGGAGCGATAAGAGTGATGCTGTTATTCTTGGACCTCAGTACTTACAAGAAACCATTGAAGCAATCAAAGTGATTCAGGGGAGAATGAAAATCGCACAAGATCGCCAAAAGTCCTATGCTGATCTAAGGCGACAATTCATAGAGTACCAGGTGGGAGAAAAGGTGTTATTAAAAGTCTCACCCACCAAGGGGGTCAAAAGATTTGGAAAGAAAGGGAAACTGAGCCCTTGATTTATAGGACCCTATGAAATTTTAGAAAGAGTGGGAAAGCTGGCATACCGATTGGCCCTACCAATCGAACTGGACAGAGTACATAATGTGTTTCATGTCTCACAATTGAAACGATATGTACCTGATGTGTCTCATGTACTGGAGCCGGAGGGACTGACGATGGATGACTCATTGACGTATGAAGAAAGGCCAATTCAAATCCTGGATTTTAAACCCGAGACACGAGGAGAAAGTCGATCAGGATTGTCAAAGTTCAATGGTCAAACCATAGCCCAGAAGAAGCTACCTGGGAATTGGAAGACGCGATGATGGAACGATATCTAGAGTTGTTTAACTCAAGTAAGTAAGAGTCAATCTACTTGTTGTGTATCTAAGATACCTGATGTGCAATGTTCTATGTGCTAATTGCCATATGTGTGCATGAAAGTAGGTAGCGGTCTACTGAGAAAGTAAGTTTCGGGGACGAAACTCTTCTTAAGGAGGATAGACTGTAACCCCTCACCTATTTCAGTAAAATTAAGGTTCAAAAAATATTTCTTTAGGCTATAACATTCATGAGATGATCTCCTGATGCCTCAAAAGAATTATTATAAGTAAGGACAGTTAGTAATAAGCTGCGATCGTACGTCCCGGTCACGAACCGTAAAAATTTTAGGAACTAGTATTCGGACCCGTTTGTCCTAGGAAATGGATTTTTAGGCACCATACTATTCTTCTGGAATTTCCTATTTAATTAGATTAGCCCATAGCAGCTAAAATTTATTTGTGATCGTACATCGCGAAATTTCGCGGTGTACCGAACCTAGCCCAATTTTGAGTTTTAGGCTGGAATAAATTTTTGGGTTCGAGAATTATTTGAATTGAATTAGTTTCTACCGAGAATTCATCTGATTTAATCCCAATCTGTCTAAGCTAAGATATTTTAGATTATTTTATTCCATTTTATTTTAAATCTTATCACATAAGGGTGAGACTAGTCAACTAAGAGTGGAGTGGGTTTATAATGCAAATTTTTCCCCTTTTTCCTTGTGATTGCCGAAAAAAAAAAAGAGAGAGAGAGAGGGTGGGATTTTCATCATCTTCATCAAGCTTCAAGACTCCATATCTAGCAATTTCTTCACAACTCTCAAGTTATTCGGTAAAACTCCAATTTTATTCGGTAGATAGCTTTATTTTTCATCCTAGAACATGAATCTAAGTTAAGATTTCTTAAAATCATGTGTTATGTGGTTGATGGAATTCTAGGGTTTTAAGGTGAATTGGGGAAAATCATCTACAAGGATTTTCTACGGAATTAGAAACCCGGTTGAGGTAAGGAATCCCTTTAATTGGTTGAGGTTGTTTGAAACTGGATAATTGATAGCTTGGTTGAAATATTATGAGTGCTAGGTGGAACTTTTGTGTACATGATGCATGTATAAATACATATAATGGTATTTTCATGATGCATATGTACAAAATGTTGTGTTGGTATGAGGTGGTTGTCAATGTGCCCAAATATTTAATTTAAGTACACTAGGTATATTATAAAATGTATGTGATGTATGTGCGTGTAATGTAGTATAGTATATATATATATATGTGTGTTTTATGTTTATATATATATATATGAAACTGTGTGGGTATATATATATTTACGTGTAGTGTGTGTGTGTAATTAAACTATATATATATGTACACATATAAAGCATGCATGTACGTGTAATATACATATATATTTATAACTATTATGTACCTATATATATAGTATGTATATACGTGTAGTATAGTATATATATATATATATATATATATATATATATATATATAATTCATACATGTGTATTATGTAAATATATATGAAAGCCGTATATATATATAAGTACATATATGGGTATGTATGTATTAATAAAATGTCACCTTTTGTGTGAAATATATGGTATGTAAAAACCATAATTATATGTTCCTGCAGCCCGGTGAACTCCAAAAGTTCACCGGAGTATGTTTGTCAGGGCATGGATTATGATGACTACATACAGATGATGGAAGGAGAAGACCCATACGCACCTGGTTATGCTCCCGAGGCTCCCACCAACCCAAATACTCCTATGGCTCCGTCGGCCCCTTTTGTCTCTTGCCCAGTTATGGACGAGGTCCAGGCTGCTTACGGCTTTTACCCCATAGAGCCGTTAGATGGTAGCGATCCCCTGGAGTTTATTGTGCACTACCCCTACCCTTGGGACCCTAGTCCTCGGGATGTTTGGGAGGAGTGGTCGATGGTCATAACCACTTCTCGGTTTTTGGACCACATTACCTGGTATGAGGGGGAGTGGCACCTGGTCTGGGGAGAGTTCACCGGCCCCGTGTACCGCATGCTTGACTAGACGTCGGATCCTTGGGGGTCTTTGGGAAATTTTTTGGTGTACATATATTTTTGTAGCCTTAGTGATGGCTAGGCATGACCAGTTGCATCTAGGTTGAACCTTGTTGGTATTTTGGCCCGAGGGGCAATCTTATGAATGTATTTTTGCAAGATTATATACTTTGCTTAATGAAGCTTCACCAGTTGATATGTATGAAAGTGTTAAGTATCTGTTGAGTGATTGTTGTGATGAGAAGAGTTCCTTTAGCCTGTGCACTTAGAGTGAGGTTCATCGATAAATGATAGGACTCTCTCTCTCTAGGTGTGGCGGTAATGCCTCGGATGTACGAGAAGGTAAGTCCGGGGTGTTACATGAAGAGGTCGAGGGACGATGCATACGATCAACGGGAAAACGAATCGGCCATGACTCCCGCAAAAACCAGCCCGAGCAAGCAAAAGAGCCAAAAGGAGAAGAAGTCACTCTGTCCACGCAAGCCCCACGCGTGGAGCTGGCGTAGAATCACTCCAGTAGCTCTCCAAGCCAAGCCTCCACGCGTGGACATGGCGTGGACGGGCAACTTATGCCTAGCGCGGGAAGTATTTAAAGGGGGGCATTTCCAGCTTGGAGGGGGATCCAATTTCAGTTTTTACATTTCCAAATTTTAGATTAGAGAGCTAGGGTTAGGAATCTAGAGAGAGAAAGTGAATAGATCAAAGTTTGGAGGAAGATCAAGGTGTGGATTGTGGATTACTTTACTCAATTTGGTAACAAACTTTCTTAATCTTCTTGTAATTCCTTTCAATTTCTATTTCGTGAATTTATTTCTTCTCTTTGAATTGCAATTTAGATTTTGTCAAATTCTATCCTCTCTTACTTTCTCACTTTGCAAATTCGGCTAGTTGATTGCTTCTTGAAATGATAATGTTGATGATCATGCTTATTAGTGGCTAGTTTTTAGGATAGGATTGGGATTGAGGATCTTTACACTCATGAATTAAGATTGTCAAATTAGGATTTGATTTACCTTTGTTCTAGCTATGTTTTGAGTGTGATTATAGTGATCTTGTGGAATCGAGGGCCCCGATCTTTGCAAGAATCTTAGATCACATACTTGGCGAGATATCGCAAGTGTGTGAGAGCTCAATGCTCACATCTCCCACCCTTAATCCGGAAGGATAAGGTCTGGAGGGGATTCGTAGACAAAGTGATCGATGAAATTCCCCAACCGAATGAGGATTTGGAGACCGAGTGTGACGCCGCTCAGTATAGTGCGTTTAGTCCCTTTAGCTAGCCCAAATGGTGTTTCAACCCTTACCTTAGCCCGAGAGTGCAAGATCCTATAAATCCTAATCCCATCCGCTATGTTTTTGATTGATTCTGGTTCCTTAGTATTACCCTTGTCGACCATATGCTTTGTGATTTTTCTCCAATCTAAGTTGTCGAGGTAGTCAACGGTAGAGTGACTAAACTCTCCTAGTTTCCGTCCTTGTGAACACGACACTCTGGGAACTTCATCCTTGTTTTAACACCTCCATAACACCTCATACCAAAACATAACTTCACTAAGCGGCCAAGGAGTCTAATGGATATACTTGGAAGAATGTGTCTAATGAGTACAAGGAGTTATACTTTGAGAAATTTAAGGTAAATTCAAGATATGGCTTTGAAAATATTGTGGTTAATTCTTAAAGCTAGAATGTTATTAAATTTTTGTCAGTAACTTTGCCCAATGCATTTTATGGATAGTGTTGCTCTAATTTATCTATTTTTCTTTGCTTATATTTGATGAATTTGTGATGTTGCAGAAATTTTACAAGTGGGATGAGTTTATTGAAGCTCAAATTTGTAAAGCTTTTTTAGCACAAGCAGTCCTACACTATATAGATATGGTCTCCAAATTCAAGGCAAAACATACTTCTACTAGGAGGCCAGCTTGTGTAGCTGAAGAAACATGCGCCATTTAGGGGGCATATTGGGATAGGCCTGACGTGAAAGCTAAATCTGAACAACAACACAAAAAATAGGATGAGTGAGGTGGAAGGACCTGATACGGGATGTTCTCGACATACCGGAGGGTCTAGATCAGCTATTGAGCACTATCAAAAATTGGTAAGTCTCTGTTGGTCCCGATAGGGTGGTGAAAAGTCTAGAGGGGGGTGAATAGACTTTTCTAACAATTAAAAACTTTATAACACTTCAACCAGAGTGATTTCAAGTGAATAAATTCAACTTGAAATTTGCAACGGAATATCGTACGATAAAGTGCTATAAGATAAAACTGCGTAAAACTGAAGAGATACTTGACATGCAATACGTTTGAAATACTTAGAATAGCTCAAAGAATACGTATGCAAAGTTTGAGCCACATGCGAACGTGGGAACACACAAACCCAGATGATATGATCAACTCAATACGTAAAGGGTTAGTGAGTTAAAACATGCAAATATGTAAAGTGCAGTAAAGTAAATAGAGGCATAGATTTATAGTGGTTCGGAGATGGTGTAATTCTCCTACTCCACTTCTTCCTTCTCCAAGGAAGATTTCCACTATCTTCAACGACCCAGATACAATAGTGAAACTCTCGATTGCTACGCACAAAGTGATGTTGTGTATGTGGTGAGTGTGAATGTGAAGGAGGTAAAACGAAGAGTCATGAACTCCCCGAGTGTCTTATCTCTCGCGGATGGCAAATTGGAGAATATACGGCTTTGCTATCTTGGTTTGTTTGAATAACGTTAAGATGGAGCACGTGGATTTTGGTAAAAGGAAATGTTAAGAGGGCAAAGGTTGATAAAATAAAGAAGTAAGCAAAGGGAAATAAGGGCGGATGGGGCTGAGATATCATGGAGATTGGTTCAAAGCGCAAGGTAGAGTGTTGATTTCTATTGAGTCATGATTGAAGGAGCTCGGAACATAGTCTTGAGTGGCGTCACACTCAAGCTCCCAACCCTCAGTCTGTTGGGGAATTTTATCAAACACTTTGTCTACAAGTTCCCTCCGGATCTCATCTTCTCAGATTGAGAGCGGGAGATGTGGGTAGTGGGCTACATCTCTTAGCAATATCTCGCCAAAGAGATGATCATATACTCTTGTAGAGATCGGGGTGCTCGATCCAACAAAATCATACAAAACATACACACAGATTCAACATTCCCCAAAGAAATCAAACTCATTAATCAAATTAGATCATGAACACCAATCATCCATTCAATCTAGCCCCTATCCTTGGGATTAGCCTCTCATAGGCTTTAGCAACATCAAAGCATCAAAATAGAAAAGCATATCTACAAGATCAATATAAAAAGCAAACAACTTTAAGGAAAAAGGAAAGGTAAGAGAAAGCCAAAGAGAAAACAAGTCTTTAATGAAAGAAGTTACCCAAAAGATCTTTAAAGCTATGGAGATCTAGTTCTCTTCTCCAAGGAGTTCCTCCTCCTCTCCTAATCCTATCAAAACCTAACATAAAAATGTAGAGTAGAAAATGTGACAAAAGACTCCCTAAACCTAGCTGAAATGTCCCTTAAATACTAAAACATCGCGCAGATTTTCTGGTGCCGCCCCACGTCTGCCACACGCGTGTGGACTGGCGTGGACGGTTACTGGAATATTTCCACGCCAGCTCACACGCGTGTGAGGCTCATGGGTGTGGTTTCTTCATTTTCGTTTCCTTTTGTTGTTTCCGGTTTGGTCTTCGTGTGCTCCCATGTGGATTGATTCTTCCTTTCAACGGTTTATGCTCCCTTTCGGTTGATTTCAGCCTTCATTCCTGTGGGAATTCTTCAAAACACTCCGCACAGAACTTATTTGCAATTTGTTAGTAAAATACCATGTAAACACGTAATTGCACTCTCTAAGACTTGTTTTTAGCAAGAAATCAACTTAATAAGTTATAGATAAATAGGTACTTTTGGCGTCTATCAAAGTTTCCACACTTTAGATTGCTCGTCCACGAGCAAATTATACATTCAATACCTTCTCATTTAGATGCCAAAAGTATCTATGTCAAACATATGCTCAATGATAAACATTCATTCAAAACACAATCTACCAGGAGATGTGAAATCCTTCATAATATCTTCAAGGAATGATAAAAATGTGCCATACACTACTATGAATATTCAAACAAAGCGAAACCCATGTCGGTCACAAGTTGGACAGTTCATTAGTTTTCACAATATCAAGCATGCAGTCCAAATTCCATTCACCTCTCATTGTGCAAAGGCCTTAAGCTGATCCCCCTAGTGGGAACGATGTACAAAATCTAATCAATCGGCTTCCCTTGTCGCCAAAGCCCAACGTAAAAGTAAGTGAAAATAGATCCATGGGCCTCTCTCCGCCAGTGGCTTGGGCGGTTACTCATTTTCCTCACTTCCTAGGGTAACATCGTCAAGCAACCCGACTTCACATGGAGTTCCATGCTTTTTCAAAGGTAGTGCATTGGGTGCTTGAATCCTAGCGAAGCGGCTTCCCTCATCTCAATTTTCTCATCTCCTAGGGCCATTTTATTGTGAACAACCGACTCCAGATATAACATTTGTGTATTTAGGAGACTATGGTTGTTCACCACCTAGCGAGATGGCTTTCCTCGTATCTTATCTCGGGGATTGGCCTTTTTGCCTTTTCTACTCATTTCTCCGAACAATAACCCCTCATGCTCACAGAAAGCTCTCCTTTTGCCCCATGTTCTATTCTATGATTATTCAATTCCGGGCTTCGCTTAACTTATCTTTCTGAAATTAGGGGTTGCACACTCCCACTTCGAGAGATCCTTAACTAAGGTCTTTACAAAATATGAGGTGAATACCACACAGGCATACAACTTTTCAAAATTTTAGAGGTCAAGGTAGGGGTACTTCCAAGGTTATTCAAAGAGTAAACTTTTTGGCATAGATTTAGCATTCTCCAAAGATAGAATGAATAACAACACATGCTTGTGGCTTGATTATTTTTTAAACAAATGAGATAGAGCTCTTAATTAAGAATTTCATTTCAAGCACAGCTACAGCTCTTTCCACACTTTAGACCAAACATCGTCCTCGATGTTGACTTAGAATGTAATAAAATAGAGAAACAACAAAACATGCATTTTTCCACACTTTAAAAGGAAAACATGAGGTTCACATAATAGATAAACAAGGGATAAGAGGTAGATGACCTAGTAAGCATCCCATGTCATATTGCTTCAAAATGCTTGGATGGATGATTCTCATGTTCTTGCAACGAGATCTGCATGGAAATATGGAGTCTACAAAAATAGGGAATTTCAACTCGGATGTTATTTGACAGAATAAAGTAAAGATAGTAATAAAGCATGGTAAATAATGGGTTGCCTCCCGGTCAGCACTACGTTTAACGTCTTTAGCCCGACGAAAATGTCATGAAGATTGTGCTACTCATCTTCCCAGGGTATTAGCCTGCAACACTGGACTGTCCCCTGCGTATTTTCTATTCCATAGTATTTCTTGACTTGGTGGCCGTTTACTTTAAAAGATCCTTTTTCTGGATGCGTGATCTCCAAGGTTCCATAAGGAAATACCTTTGTAACAATATAAGGCCCTGTCCATCTCGATTTAAGTTTCCCAGGAAACAATCGCAGTCTGGAATTGAATAACAACACTTTATCTCCTTCAATGAATTCTTTGTTTTTCTTGATATGCATGTCGTGCTAAAACTTGGATCGTTCTTTATAAGATCTGGATGTCTCATAGGCCAACAAACGCCATTCTTCCAATTCATTCAGTTGAAACATTCGCTCCTCCCCTGCTATGAATAGATCTTCATTTAGTTTTTTAATGGCCCAATACGCCTTATGCTCGATTTCCACTGGAAGGTGACACGCTTTGCCATATACCAATCTGTATGGAGTAGTTCCTATCGGTGTCTTATAAGCAGTCCGGAAGGCCCATAATGCATCGTTAAGCTTGTCAATCGAATCCATTCTATGTCGAGCTACTGTCTTTTCCAATATGGCCTTAATATCTCTAATTGCATTCTCAACTTGCCCGGTAGTTTGAGGATCATACGGGACTCCTCCCCGGTGTTGTATTCCTTGCCTTTGAAGTAATCTCCGCATGGGTACATTCCGGAAGTGTGTCCCCCTATCACTAATCACAATCCGCGGTACTCCAAATCTTGTGAATAATCTTTTTAGGAATCTTGTTACACTTCTTGCGTCATTATTCCGAAGTGCTTCTGCTTCAACCCATTTGGAGACATAATCCCCTGCAATAAGAATATATTTGAAACCTTTGGAGTCCGGAAATGGTCCTGCAAAGTCTAGTCCCCATATATCAAAAATTTCGCACGCCAGGATGTAGTTTTGCGGCATTTCGTCTTTTTCAGTGATATTCCCAGTTCGCTGACATCTATCACAGTTTCTGACACAGATTTGAGCATCCCGAAATATTGAGGGCCAGTAGAATCCTGCTTCAAGTGCTCTCCTAGAAGTTCGGTTAGCTGAGTGATGGCCCATTCGATGGCATTCTCCAAGGATTTCATGTCCTTCAGCCTCTGTTACACAACGTCGAATTATTTGATCTGCGCACACTTTGAAGAGATATGGCTCGTCCCAGAAGTAATATCGAGATTCTGCTATTAACTTTCTTCGGGCATGTGTATTCAAAAATTCCGGTAACTCTCCCCCTACAAGATAGTTAGCTGGATCCGCATACCAAGGTGTGAGATAAAGACCCATCAGCTTTTCCTCTGGAAAATATTCATTCACATCCCCAATTATATCCTGTCCTTTCTCATACTCTAACCTTGATAAATGATCTGTTGCACTGTTTTCAACTCCTTTACGGTCCACGATAGTCACGTCAAATTCTTGCAATAGTAAAGTTCATCTGATCAATCTTGGCTTTGCTTCTGGTTTAGACATAAGAAATTTGATAGCTGCATGATCAGTATGAATGATAACCTTTGACATTAAAAGATATGATCTAAATTTATCTAACGCGAACACGATTGCAAACAGTTCTTTCTCGGTCGTGGTGTAGGCTTGCTGTGGCTTAGTCAACATTCGACTAGCATAGGCGATAGGCTGAAATTTCTTATCATTTTTCTGTCCTAGCACAACTCCAACTGCAAAATTGCTCACGTCACACATTAACTCAAAAGGTTGATCCCATTTTGGTCCTACAAGAATTGGAGTATGTACCATGGCATCCTTTAAATTATGGAATGCTTTCATCGCGTCCTTGTTTAATTCAAACACTGCGTCTTTGTGTAATAGTCTGGTCAATGGTCTTGCAATTTTCGAGAAGTCTTTAATAAATCTTCTATAAAATCCCACTTTGTAACACTCCTCGGGCCGGCTTACCGTACATCCTGAGGAGTCTGGCTTGCCGTACAACCCAAGGTGTTACCGCCACACCCAAAACAAGTTCTATCATCCCCTTGACAGACCCCGCTTCAGGTGCACAGGCTAAAAGAAACTTACTCAACACACACAGTCACTCATTTTGAAATAACATACAAGATATATATATATATATATATAAATATTTACAAAGTAAGTACCGGAAATTTTGCCTAACGGCCAACATAAGTTTAAAGCCCTACATGTCCCCACTAACCAAGATCAGTCACTCCCCTGGCTACAAAATATATTTACACAAAAGGAATAAACCCCTACAGACCTTCTGTGCATCCTGCTTACACGATCTGGAGATACGTCGGACCCGTAAACTCACCCCAGACAAGATGCCATTCCCCTTCGTACCATGCGATATGGTCTAGGAACCGGGAAGCGACTATGACCATAGACCACTCCTCCCAACTCTCGGGAGGACTCGGGTCCCAAGGGTAAGGATAATAAACTATAAACTCTAGGGGGTTACTTCCTACCAGCACCTCGATGGGGTAAAAACCAAAAGTGGCCTGTACGTCAGGACCCTCAGGAATAGGAAGAACACTATTTACTGCCGGTGAGCTATTGGGAGCTGTAGGAGCATAGCCAGGCGCATAAGGGTCGGCGCCACTCATCTGTTGTACAAAAACGTCGTAGTCCATGCCACGACCTACACCTTCCGACGAACTAGGGGAGTTCGTCGGACTGCAAGAACTAACGCTGAACTCCATCTGAAAGCAACACATTGAAGTGTAGTTAGCGCGACGGCTAAGCAAGGAGATCCGTGGATCGCCCAAACTTAAATAAAGGTTTTCTAAAACATATATTTTTGATTAAAGTATAACAACACAGTGAAACATATACGTACGTAGAAGAAATCATATCACTTAGTCAAATTGGACTTCTCTTACAAATAGGAAATAATATTTTCCTCCAGTCAAACCTGTAGTTATTCAAACTAGTTTTCAACCGTTCCTCTCAAGGAGCTTTCCATCAATTTCCATCTCATCTCCGCTACAGAGTAGCCATATCTCCTTACAAAAATTCACTTAGTTTCTTCTTCGAAAGTGTGAGGCCTTTGGAGCACTCTAATTGTCTCCCTCTTTGACCACTTGGATCATTGATCGGGGTAGTGGTCGTNCTTCGTTGAGCTTTCTATAGTCAATACAGACTCTCCATCCAGTTATCTTTCTCGTAGGAATCAGCTCCTTGTTATCATTCTCAGTGACTGTTATTCCTCCCTTCTTTGGTACTACGTGAGTCGGACTGACCCATGCGCTGTCCGAAATAGGGTAGATCATGCCGACATCCATAAGTTTGATCACCTCGTTTTTCACGACTTCAAATGTGTTTGGGTTAAGTCGACGCTGCAGTTCCGCCACAGGTTTGGATCCTTCTTCCAATAGAATTTTATGTGTGCAAATGGCCGGATTAATCCCCTTCAAGTTAGTCATCTTCCAACCTATAGCTTCTTTGTTTCTTTTTAGCACTGTTATCAGTTTTTCTTTTTGTCTTTCTGAAAGATCTGTTGCAATAACAACTGGTAATTCTTTCCCTGCTCCTAAATAAGCATACTCAAGATGAGCAGGTAGAGGTCTGAATTATCTTTCATGCATTATCTCATCGTCTTCTTTCCTATTCTAATTTTCATCATCATATTCCTCCTTAAATTCATCAAATTCACCCCCGTCATTTCCAACCATTTCCTCCGAGACTTCACCCACAGAGTTTATATTCTCAACAAATTCAGAAACACAATCATTATTAAGCAAATTAAAACGATCGACCTCTCGGTGTAAAGCAGTATGTAAAGAATTAAGTTCATGCTCAAAAGTACTTTCATTATAACTCTTAGCACCTATGGGACATTCCCAATTAAAATCATGCCTCTTAACTTTAGGTACTTCGCACAGATAATCAATTTCATCATGCACATAATCAACGAAAAAGCATTCATCACCATCTAAAGGATATTTCATCATTTTAGTCACGTCGAAGCTAGCAGACTCGTCTCCTACACGGATAACGAGTTTGCCTTCTCCCACATCTATTAAAGCTCTAGCAGTCGCCAAGAAAGGTCTGCCCAAGATGAGAGGAATCTCCACATCTGGGTCCATATCTAAGATTACAAAGTCCACTGGAAAAATAAATTTATCAACTCGAACTAAAACATCTTCCACTAT
Organism: Ipomoea triloba; assembly: GCF_003576645.1. Taxonomy (NCBI): domain Eukaryota; kingdom Viridiplantae; phylum Streptophyta; class Magnoliopsida; order Solanales; family Convolvulaceae; genus Ipomoea; species Ipomoea triloba. The sequence goes on from NC_044928.1 coordinate 16,794,756, forward strand.
ACCCCTGGGATACTTGGTAGATCGGTCAGCTAATTGAATGCTCATGCGTGTGGGCTTAAGGGTTCCTAGATTCAATTGTCGATATAATGCAAAGGGCATTAGATTGATGCTAGCACCTAGGTCTGCCAAGGCTCTATTAAAAGTTGTTCCTCCTATATTACAAGGTATAGTAAAGCTTCCAGGATCTTTTAATTTTCTAGGCACATCCTTATGTAATATAGCAGAACATTCCTCTCCTAGCAGAACAATAGCAGTTTCAGCTAATCTCTTTTTGTTAGATAAAAGATCTTTAAGGAATTTGGCATACCTCGGCATTTCTCCTAGTGCATCGATGAATGGCATATCAACGTGTAATTGACGTAGCATTTGTAGGAATTTATCGTATTTGGCGTTGTCGATATCGGTGCGGAATCTCTGAGGGAACGGAAGTTTTGCTTTCGGCACAGGTGGTGGTTCTAGCACGATTTCTTTTCCTTTCCGAGAGGGTTGAGGTTGTATTTCTTCCTTCCTGAGTTCTTCTTCAAGTGCTTGTTCGGCTTGCGTTGAATTGGTGGTCTCTTCATTGTCCATTCTTGGCTCTTATGTTGGAATGGATTGCGGTGGATGTGGAACAACGTCTGGAAGTGCTCTTCCGCTTCTCAGTGTTACGGCATTCACATCTGCTTCTCCCTGGGATTGGATCATCTCCATAATTTTTGCGAGTGTGCTTTCAACCGTTTGAAGTGGTGAAAGTGTCTCGTGGTGTAGTTCTTGGATTTCTCCGAGCATCTCTTTAATAATGGTTTCCTTAAGTCTAGCATTCTCCTCCCTCGTTTCTTGGATGAAATCATTTAAACGTTGTTCGAGGGTGGTTTGGTTGTTTTCAGGCGAAAGAGGCTGCTCTAGGGAAGTAGAAGAATAGGCATGTGCATAGGCTCCATCCACGTCCTCACCACGCTTGTGAATCGGCGTGGAATTGTTCTAGTGAGCTCCCACGCCGGCACACATGCGTGTGGATCTCGTGGCAGGATCACAGCTCACAAAAATTTCAGAATTTTGATGTTTTAGCTCGTTGAAATGCATTGGAGGGTAATGAGAAGGTATCTCGTGAGTAGGATATCTCTGGGGTTGAAAATGTTGTGTTACGTATGCTTGTTCATGATAATAAATTGGTGGAGGAGGTAATGAGTATGGGAAAGAAGGTGGGTAAGGAAAATGGTAGTTATGATAGTATTGAGGTGGTGGATATGAAGGTTGGAGTGGTGAAGGATAGTAGGGATTTCTTCCATATGGTATATGACTATGGTAAGCTTGATCATTAGGCGGAGGTAGATCCATTATTCTATCGAAGAATTCCTGCAATCAAATTTTCAAGCAAAGAATCGGAGCACAAGAGCTAGCTCCTTTTACAAATTAGCTCAAATAGTGTGTGGTTGGGTGCGGAAGTGTAATTGGTAATAAAACAAGTCAAAAGAAAAGAAAGTAAACAAGTTATCCAAACGATTCAAGATACTAAAACTTTAAATTCACCGTTTGCCATCGCCGGCAACGGCGCCATTTTGATGTTGTGTATGTGGTGAGTGTGAATGTGAAGGAGGTAAAACAAAGAGTCATGAACTCCCCGAGTGTCGTATCTCTCACGGATGGCAAATTGGAGAATATACGGCTTTGCTATCTTGGTTTGTTTGAATAACGTTAAGATGGAGCACGTGGATTTTGGTAAAAGGAAATGTTAAGAGGGCAAAGGTTGATAAAATAAAGAAGTAAGCAAAGGGAAATAAGGGCGGATGGGGCTGAGATATCATGGAGATTGGTTCAAAGCGCAAGGTAGAGTGTTGATATCTATTGAATCATGATTGAAGGAGCTCGGAACATAGTCTTGAGTAGCGTCACACTCAAGCTCCCAATCCTCAGTCGGTTGGGGAATTTTATCAAACACTTTGTCTACAAGTTCCCTCCGGATCTCATCTTCTCAGATTGAGAGTGGGAGATGTGGGTAGTGGGCTACATCTCTTTGCAATATCTCGCCAAAGAGATGATCCTATACTCTTGAAGAGATCGGGGCCCTCGATCCAACAAAATCATACAAAACATACACACAGATTCAACATTCCTCAAAGAAATCAAACTCATTAATCAAATTAGATCATGAACACCAATCATCCATTCAATCTAGCCCCTATCCTAGGGATTAGCCTCTCATACGCTTTAGTAACATCAAAGCATCAAAATAGAAAAGCATATCTACAAGATCAATATAAAAAGCAAACAACTTTAAGGAAAAAGGAAAGGTAAGAGAAAGCCAAAGAGAAAACAAGTCTTTAATGAAAGAAGTTACCCAAAAGATCTTCAAAGCTATGGAGATCTAGTTCTCTTCTCCAAGGAGCTCCTCCTCCTCTCCTAATCCTATCAAAACCTAACCTAAAAATGTAGAGTAGAAAATTTGACAAAAGACTCCCACGCGTGGACTGGCGTGGACGGTTACTAGAATATTTCCACGCCAGCTCACACGCGTGTGAGGCTCGTGGGCGTGGTTTCTTCATTTTCGTTTCCTTTTGTTGTTTCCGGTTTGGTTTTCGTGTGCTCCCATGTGGATTGATTCTTCCTTTCAATGGTTTATGCTCCCTTTCGGTTGATTTCAGCCTTCATTCTAGTGGGAATTCTTCAAAACACTTCGCACAAAACTTATTTGCAATTTGTTAGTAAAATACCATGTAAACACGTAATTGCACTCTCTAAGACTTGTTTTTAGCAAGAAATCAACTTAATAAGTTATAGATAAATAGGTACTTTTGACGTCTATCACAAAGCCACACTCAACCACGAGCTCTTCGCACAAAGCTAAGCTCCCGAGCGCTACGCACAAAGCTACGCTCCCCGAACGCTACGCACAAAGCTACGCTCCCCGAACGCTACGCACAAAGCTACGTTCCAACTAAGTGTTATGCACAAAGCTGCACTTAGTTCACCCGAGTGTTACGCACCCAGCTACACTCCTTTCTACCCTCGGTAGAGATACAACTGTTGTTCAAAGAAATAAAAATTTCTTTTCTAAGACTTGAATTCTTCTCGTGTATAGCTCAATATCTCAGCACTTTGTATTTGATCGCATTCACCGCTCAGTAGCACCACTTGTTGATTTTCACGTTTTTGATTCGTAGTGCTGTAACCTCCTGTTCACTGAGATCTCAACCGTGCTTGTCTTCAAGTCTTCTTGGGCTTCTTATAATTCAAAGAATTATTTGCTCGTTATTAACATTCAAATTTTGAACGTTCACTTGATCTGATTGGTTATTCTAATCTGATCTTGATGGCCATACCTTCTCATTTAATAACCATACCGTTGATCTGATAACTTGCCAAATTGATATGATAAAATCTCCATTTTGATTTGCACATTTAATGTCGCTGGTAACTTTTGACAAATTACCTCTGTAAATTGCTCACAAAGTCTTCTTTTACGACTTGATTGAACCTTGAAACTTGTAGCCTCCAATTTTTTAGTTTGTTGCCTTCTCAGCTTGATATTGCAGACTTTGTATCCATTAGAGCTTGATATTTTTGACTTTGTTGCATTCTTGATTTTGATCTTGGGCAAGTTGATCTTTCAAAATATATTTACCGGGTGGCTCTTGCTTGAGTATGAACAATGATCTTCAGAAAATCACCACCTTCAGATTTCTTCTAGTTCATAGCATCACGTACTGGGATAAATATGAACCATGCAAAAATGGCTAAGTGTAAGTTCTACTCCAAAATGCTCTTCGCGTGTATGAACAATTTAGAGGTCACGCGCATATAGTCCATGCAAAGTTGCTCCATGTTGACTTTGACTTCCTCCATCACTTGCTCCAAAGGTCTTGGCCGTATGACTAGCTCCAAAGCTTCTTCCTTAGTATTAAAATGTAGCATGTAGGATTTGAACGCTGGACCTTTAGATATGTTTCTAAGCCTTTAACCATTTCACCATTTCAACTCATTTGGTTATATCTATCAAACGAATATTTGATCCTTCTTAGCATTGTATAGCGTATGGTGTAGAGATAGTGGATCTTGAGCCGTGATACTACTAGCTCCATTCCTTGCTCTTCAAAGCTCAAAATTGTTCTCAATAAGATTTGAACTTGAGTCTTCTAGCAATAATAATTTAGCCTTATCCATTGGATCATATACACTCATGTGTATAGTGGAAGCAAATGACTTACAAGAGTCATGACAAAATGAACTCTACAAAACATTCGAACCAACTATTGGCATGACTTGTCTTCCGAATCTAAACTCTACACTCTAAAAAATAAAATAGGGGATTTCTAAAATTACAATTTGGCTCATCAAAACTATTACAATTTTATTCCTAACAATTTACCCCTTTTTGATGATACCAAAAGCTATACTCAATCATATTTGGCTCAATCTAGAAATCAACTGATTTTATTTTTCAATTTTATTGCGACTAGCCATTACGATGAGTTTTCATGAATTTTGACCTAAGGCTTTATTAATTTTGACTAGTACGAAAGATATGCATTATTGGCTTAATTCATCTTTTGGAATTTTAATTTTGTACCAACATGCATACTACAAAAAAAAAATTAAGTCAAATTAAAAGCCATAACACACAAAACTAATATAGATATATTAGCATAAGACCCATCAAAATAATTCGAACCATTACAATAATTCGAATTATGTCACAAAATATCATCATATGTCATGAACTTGTAATTTTTAAAGTAAGCTAGGAATAAAATTAAATGCCCAACATACTATTTATCATTTTCCTTAGCTTACCAAAGTCATCCTTGTCTTCCAAGTGGTAGAATTTCTAAAATACTCTACCCACTTTGTAGCATTATGCAGCCTCACGTAGATCATTTGCGGGAAAAACTCCACGCAAATACCATCTCGCGCATTCTCTTGGGTTTCTTTCTTCTTGATCCAAAATGGCATCGTGCGTGACTCCAAAGTGATCGGCAAATAAATCTACCATACGATCTTCACGCTCCTGTTCAGTCATCGTAGGTGCATTCGGTTGGCTTGCCTGCCTTGGGGCTGTAAATGTAGAAAATACATTTCCTGCGGGGTTAGCAAAAATTTTAAAACTTGATTTTACTCCTTCCCCCTGTGTTCGTTCCCCCTGAGTTGGTGCGGTGGAACTAGAACCAACTTGGCCAAATTGATTGACCTTTCTTCCCCCTGTTTTGGCAGCATCCAATATTCTTGGGAAAAAGTGTGCATCTCCTTTTTGTTGCACCCGAATTTCTCGATCAAGAGAGAGGCATTCTTCTTGCTTTCCTTTGAGATCCTTGATATCCTTGGCCATATCGTGCATTAATATTTTTGTTAAAGCTACTTTAATAAATTTTTCGAATTCTTCTTTATTTTTCTCGTAGCTTTCTTATTTTTGCATGGCCAATAAATTATTTTTCAGAGAAATGTAACCATCCGAATATTTGTTCCATTTATAAATGTTATAGGCATATGGTTACAGAAAATCTGGAACTTAGACCATAAGCCTTATTCAAATCATTACATAAAAAGGATTTTCACTAATCCTTTCTACTTCTTCTTCTTCACGGTGGCCCGGCTAGCTGTGGCTTTGGCTCGACTAGCAGAAACGCGACTAGCAAAAGAAGATATTTTCCCTTACCCACCACAAGGTAGTGACAAGTGTCACAATTTTTACCGTATGATTAAAATATTAATTGTAAGAGATGAGTTTGGATAAGCATTCCATATATTTTATTATTATTATTATTATTATTATTATTATTATTATATATATATATAATATTACGTGTATATATATATATGTTAGGAAGGAAGAAGTTTCATTTCTTCCATTTCATTTCTTCATCCATCAATTTCGTGAGAAAGAGAGAGAGAGAGAGAGAGAGAGAGAGAGAGAGAGAGAGTGATCTTCACCATTTTTCCTCCATTAAAGCTAGCTTCCATAGCCAAGATTTCTACACAAGTCTCAAAATATTCGGTAAAACTCCAATTTTATTCGGTAGATAGCTTTATTTTTCATCCTAGAACATGAATCTAAGTTAAGATTTCTTAAAATCATGTGTTATGTTGTTGATGGAATTCTATGGTTTTAAGGTGAAATTGGGGAAAATCAACTCCAAGGATCTTCTACGAAATTAGAAACCCGGTTGAGGTAAGGAATCCCTTAAGTCGGTTTAGTCACTTGAAATTAGATAATTGATTGTTTGGTTGAAATATGATGAGATCTAAGTAAAATTGTTATGTACATGTGGTATGTATAATATATATGTAATTGTATTTTATATAATATGTATGTACAAAATGTTGTGTTGGTGAGTTCTCATTAATGGTGTTGTTAAGGTTGTTATTGTTAGGAACATCATGTAATAGGTTTTGATGATACCAACTGTTAAGTAGAAATCCCCGAGTCTCGACGCATAGGCAAAACGCTGTAAGTTCGACAAGTAAACCAAGAGCGAAAATACAACCGAGTAACTTTGAGCTCAACTCGGAAAATATTTAAGCTTGAGGTAAATTTGTTTGAACATCTTAGAAGTCCCGTGTGTTGTAATCATATAGACAGATCAGAAGAAGGCATGGGACAACACTGGAGGAATAAGGGTCTGCGAGACATCAACTAAGTCTCGAGACATAAGCAGAGTTCGAGAGGTAGGACCTCTCGATACAGTTATCCAGTTCGAGACATAAACAGAGTTCGAGAGATAGACCTCTCGATATTTGAGTTCGAGACATCAAGCAATCAAGATATCAACCTTGGTCTCGATACACTAACAACTCTCCAACAAAGCTGAATGACGGCCTTACTTAAAGTGTGGAGAAGAAGAATATCATGGAGATGGAACAATGAAGAGGTGCCGAAACGTGAAGATTTCAAAATGGGCGGAAATGGATGACACGTCAGATTTCCACCACAAACGGTCAAAAGGTGCACCAATGCTGAAGTGATCTGATTCCCTACAAACAAGGAATAATGGGAATATAAAAAGAGTAACTTTTACCAAAAGACGAAAGTGGAGCATGGACTCAAGAAAGTGAACTATGGAATATTCACTACAAGACAAAGAGGTTCAAGTTACAAGATCACCACTCCATGAAATATGCTGAAAATACGCAAGACCCATGATCAGCATGGGAGACAAATTTCAAACGGAATAATTTTCCCTCCAACGGAATTATTCCTCTACTCTCATATATAAGGACGTAAAGACATAGAAGAAACGGGGACGGTGAAGGAGTTAAAAAGTTCGGGGAAAACAAGTTCGAAATTCTTAAGAAGTGTCTGTCTAAAACGTTCAAGTGCAAGTGCTTAACTTGGAATATCATCCTGATATTCAAAACAGCGAGAAAACACATCTTAGTGTTTCAAGAGAGTTACAAAGCTTAAACTGTTATACATCCAGAAGGTGACCGAAGCTGCTCTACATCGAAGTTGATTCAACGATAGCTTGTGGTCAGATTGGAGTCTGTTACATTCAACTGTGACAACCAAAAACACCTTGCTTTGGATTAAGCAAGAGAGGTGGAGTAACCTGGCAGCTGTCCGAGTGAAAGAAACCTGAGGCTTGACGCGGGCTTGGTGATCAAAGGTCAAGTGCTCGAGAGGTGGAGTAGCTGGAAGCGGGGAGAAAGACCTTGGAGAGGCGGAGTAACCTGGGAGCTGTCTTGTGAAGATCCTGAGGCTTGACGCGGGCTTGGTGATCAAAGGTCAAGTGCTCGAGAGGTGGAGTAACAAGAAGCGGGGCGAAAAACCTGAGGCTTGAGGCGGGCTTCGTGATCAAAGCTCAAGCGCTCGATATTGTACTAAAAAGGGAAGATTTTAGTGCAATCCTTCCAGGGAGTTTCTGGAAGAAGAGTGGACGTAGGCGGGTTGGCCGAACCACTTAAAAATCTCTCTTGCATTTACTTACTGTTTTTATCTCTCGCTAACCTCTCGATTGCACTGCATATAAACGCACTTCTCGAACTAACTCAAACTCGTGCTAACTAAAAGGGGATAACATTTCCGCTGC
>NC_044928.1:16802780-16807438 GCF_003576645.1 Ipomoea triloba
GCATAAAACTTTGTCTTCACCTCGTGAGGTATCGAACCTAAACATCCTAAGTTCAATACACACGAGAGGTCGAAAAGATTTGCAAAATCTTATACAAGTCTATTCACCCCCCCCTCTAGACTTGTACCCCATCCCCTTGGGACCAACAGTTATGATATGGATGTTGGCAAATAGATTATGAGATGGTGGTTCTTGGAAGATTAATAGCTTATGAGTATATTAACGATGGATTTAAGGGGTACTTAAAGTTTAATGGTGATTTATGGGCAATAATGAATTTTGTTAATTAATGATGGTGGATTAAGGTGATGATTAAGAGTACTTAATGATTAATTATGGTGATTTGGTCACGTTGAAGCCTAGTGATGAGGATAATGCTGGACTAAGGATTAAAGATTTATGTTAAGTATAGATGGGTAAGTTGTTGAAGGTGAAAATTGTGGACTAAATATGAGTTATGGGCATCATAAATAAGTAAGGATTACAATATTGATGGGTTAAGACTAATGAGGGTAATTATGCATATGGGTTATGGTTTATTGATTTAAGGTGGAAATCAATTATGAATTATGGTTAAGGGTGGTGATTAGTGATTAAAATGGTGATTAGGAACTATTATTCTTATTAATAAATAAGGAAAGTTATGAAGATTATGAGCTTATAAGGATTATAATTAAAGATTGGATTAATGATGAATTAAATGAGATGATGGAATGATGGATACGTTATTGATGATGGTGATGTCATTATGTTGTTGAGCTAAGATGTGAATTATAATTATGGTGGTGATATATAATGCTATAATTATGGTACATGAGTTATGAATTGGTGATTATGAATTAATGGTTTAGATTAATGGATAATTATGGATTATGGTTAATAATGGTGTTAATGCTTTCGAGACTTGATAATGATGTTATAATGTTGTTGACTTGTTCGATGATGGATTACAAGGTTAGTAGTTACTAATGACAATAATTAATGCTTAAGAGTGATTAAGGTCAATTGTTGGATTATGGGTGACTAAGTATCGATTATGGATGTGCGATATCCTCAAGTTATGAATCTAATGGTGTTGATCATGTGGAAGTTGTTGATGTCGATAGTGACAAGGATAACTATCTATTATTAGTTAATGGTGGAACCATGATTATGGATTACCGATGATGATTGGATTGTAAGATGACTGAAGTTCATGATAAGGAATAAGTATTGGGAATGGATATATGTAGTGTTAGTAGAATATATAAGTATCCGATGAGTGACCAGCTCGTGTTCAGCTGTGTTTTCTTCCAAATTTTGCTCGTACTTGAGCTATGCTTGAAAAGCCTTTGGGCAAGTAAAAATGTTTCTGAAAACTTACGTTGAAGAACGTATGCTATTTTGGTACATCGTTGTCAAAACCTTTTTTTTTTTTAAGGAAAAACCATTTTTGTGAGTGGGTACTTTACGTGGGAATGATGAAAAAATGGTTAAAATGAATAAAACCTTAGTTTCAAGGAGTTACGAGGACCTTGTTGTCTTTTACCTCGGGCTATAATTACCGAAGGTTGTCATTGAAATATGTACGGTTGTATTCGTACTTAGGCGAAGTCTATTCCGTATTGAATTCTACCTCTCGTTGTTCTTCTTTCAGAAGCGATGAAGATCCCTTTGAGATGCTTGAAACATTTAAAAGGGATCTCGCAGTCGCTAATAGCACTCATGCCAAAATTAGGGAAGAAAACAGCAAGCTAATCGCTGAAAGAGATATACTTAAGAACGTCTCGAAAGAGAATTTAGAGCTAACTCTCAAAGTAAGTGAGTTAGAAGCTAAAGTAACCCTACTGACTGAAGAGTGCAAAGCTCGAGAGATCACCGAAAATGATCTTAGAAAGGTTATAGCATCATACACTGATTCCTCCAAAGCTATGGAGAAAATGGTGAATGATCGCAGACCTATAAGTGATAGAACCGGTCTAGGGTTCCATCGAGACCATCTCTCGAGAAATGAACAGACCAACGGTTTGGGAACTTCAAGAAATGGAGGATCTCAACCCAAACCAAATAAAGGTCATAAAGGACCAACACAAAAGACCAATGTAGCTATTCATAAACCGTCCCTATACACCAGAAATGGAAAGTATAGGAAAGCTACGAAGAATGGCCGGGTAAACAATATCGAGAGATCACCTTGCTATCTCTCGCAAGGCCATTCCAAGTACAAAAAGAGCTACATTCCATATAATGCGCCTCAAGGCAAATATGGAAGGTCTGAGATCCACATAGTTAGGAACTCACGGATGGAGAAATGCAGACTCTATCCATCTAGTGAGAATTGGTCATCGAATCACAATTTCTGGAAGAAACCTCACTTTCAGCAATTTCACATGACCAAACAGCGTATGAAAGACATGGTGCATAAGCCGATCGAAAAGTCTATATCTAAGTTGATTTATGCACCAAAGAGGCCCAAAACTTTTGCTAGCATTCCTTATGATTATCAAACGAACAATGGCTACATTGTGAATAGACTTGTATAAGATTTTGCAAATCTTTTCGACCTCTCGTGTGTATTGAACTTAGGATGTTTAGGTTCGATACCTCACGAGGTGAAGACAAAGTTTTATGCGCAGCGGAAATGTTATCCCCTTTTAGTTAGCACGAGTTTGAGTTAGTTCGAGAAGTGCGTTTATATGCAGTGCAATCGAGAGTTAGCGAGAGATAAAAACAGTAAGTAAATGCAAGAGAGATTTTTAAGTGGTTCGGCCAACCCGCCTACGTCCACTCTTCTTCCAGAAACTCCCTGGAAGGATTGCACTAAAAACTTCCCTTTTTAGTACAATATCGAGCGCTTGAGCTTTGATCACGAAGCCCGCCTCAAGCCTCAGGTTTTTCGCCCGCTTCTTGTTACTCCACCTCTCGAGCACTTGACCTTTGATCACCAAGCCCGCGTCAAGCCTCAGGATCTTCACAAGACAGCTCCCAGGTTACTCCGCCTCTCCAAGGTCTTTCTCCCGCTTCCAGCTACTCCACCTCTCGAGCACTTGACCTTTGATCACCAAGCCCGCGTCAAGCCTCAGGTTTCTTTCACTCGGACAGCTGCCAGGTTACTCCACCTCTCTTGCTTAATCCAAAGCAAGGTGTTTTTGGTTGTCACAGTTGAATGTAACAGACTCCAATCTGACCACAAGCTATCGTTGAATCAACTTCGATGTAGAGCAGCTTCGGTCACCTTCTGGATGTATAACAGTTTAAGCTTTGTAACTCTCTTGAAACACTAAGATGTGTTTTCTCGCTGTTTTGAATATCAGGATGATATTCCAAGTTAAGCACTTGCACTTGAACGTTTTAGACAGACACTTCTTAAGAATTTCGAACTTTTTTTTTTCATTTCTTCTGTCTTTACGTCCTTATATATGAGAGTAGAGGAATAATTCCGTTGGAGGGAAAATTATTCCGTTTGAAATTTGTCTCCCATGCTGATCATGGGTCTTGCATATTTTCAGCATATTTCATGGAGTGGTGATCTTGTAACTTGAACCTCTTTGTCTTGTAGTGAATATTCCATAGTTCACTTTCTTGAGTCCATGCTCCTTTCGTCTTTTGGTAAAAGTTACTCTTTTTATATTCCCATTATTCCTTGTTTGTAGGGAATCAGACCACTTCAGCATTGGTGCACCTTTTGACCGTTTGTGGTGGAAATCTGACGTGTCATCCATTTCCGCCCATTTTGAAATCTTCACGTTCGGCACCTCTTCATTATTCCATCTCCATGATATTCTTCTTCTCCAACTTTAAGTATGACCGTCATTCAGCTTTGTTGGAGAATTGTTAGTGTATCGAGACCAAGGTTGATATCTTGATTGCTTGATGTCTCGAACTCAAATATCGAGAGGTCTATCTCTCGAACTCTGTTTATGTCTCGAACTGGATAACTGTATCGAGAGGTCCTACCTCTCGAACTCTGCTTATGTCTCGAGACTTAGTTGATGTCTCGCAGACCCTTATTCCTCCAGTGTTGTCCCATGCCTTCTTCTGATCTGTCTATATGATTACAAACACGAGACTTCTAAGATGTTCAAACAAATTTACCTCAAGCTTAAATATTTTCCGAGTTGAGCTCAAAGTTACCGGTTGTATTTTCGCTCTTGGTTTACTTGTCGAACTTACAGCGTTTTGCCTATGCGTCGAGACTGGGGATTTCTACTTAACAGTTGGTATCATCAAAACCTATTACATGATGTTCCTAACAATTTCCCCCTTTTTGATGATGCCAACACTTATACTTACTCTATATGGCTGATTTGATAGAAAGAATTAACAAGGATTTTATTTTCAGCGCATATGGTAAGTTTGACAAATACTCTACTAAACATGAATAATATAACTCACGCAACACCCCCAGCAAAAGATATATATGATTATAAAAGGGAATGTTTACAAAGTAGAGTTTAGTAGACAAGATTGAAAGAAATAAGACCAAGAACAACATAGATATCAATACATTGAAATGAGATGGAGTTTGGACCACGAGAGCTTACTTCTTGTTGGCTTTCCTTTTCTTGTTAATGGCTTCTCGTGTCTTGATGGGGTCTTTCGGATTTACCAGGCTTAAGTATTCATCTGTGACATCTAGATGCCTGTAGTTCCTGTAGCTTCCCCCACGAACTCACCAT
>NC_044928.1:16807463-16830089 GCF_003576645.1 Ipomoea triloba
CCCCCCCCCCCCCTCTAGACTTGTACCCCATCCCCTTGGGACCAACAGTTATGAATATGGATGTTGGCAAATAGATTATGAGATGGTGGTTCTTGGAAGATTAATAGCTTATGAGTATATTAACGATGGATTTAAGGGGTACTTAAAGTTTAATGGTGATTTATGGGCAATAATGAATTTTGTTAATTAATGATGGTGGATTAAGGTGATGATTAAGAGTACTTAATGATTAATTATGGTGATTTGGATCACGTTGAAGCCTAGTGATGAGGATAATGCTGGACTAAGGATTAAAGATTTATGTTAAGTATAGATGGGTAAGTTGTTGAAGGTGAGAAATTGTGGACTAAATATGAGTTATGGGCATCATAAATAAGTAATGATTACAATATTGATGGGTTAACACTAATGAGGGTAATTATGCATATGGGTTATGGTTTATTGATTTAAGGTGGAAATCAATTATGAATTATGGTTAAGGGTGGTGATTAGTGATTAAAATGGTGATTAGGAACTATTATTCTTATTAATAAATAAGGAAAGTTATGAAAATTATGAGCTTATAAGGATTATAATTAAAGATTGGATTAATGATTGAATTAAATGACGATGATGGAATGATGGATAACGTTATTGATGATGGTGATGTCATTATGTTGTTGAGCTAAGATGTTGAATTATAATTATGGTGGTGATATATAATGCTATAATTATGGTACATGAGTTATGAATTGGTGATTATGAATTAATGGTTTAGATTAATGGATAATTATGGATTATGGTTAATAATGGTGTTAATGCTTTCGATGACTTGATAATGATGTTATAATGTTGTTGACTTGTTGTCGATGATGGATTACAAGGTTAGTAGTTACTAATGACAATAATTAATGCTTAAGAGTGATTAAGGTCAATTGTTGGATTATGGGTGACTAAGTATCGATTATGGATATGCGATATCCTCAAGTTATGATCTAATGGTGTTGATCATTGTGGAAGTTGTTGATGTCGATAGTGACAAGGATAACTATCTATTATTAGTTAATGGTGGAACCATGATTATGGATTACCGATGATGATTGGATTGTAAGATGGAGTGAAGTTCATGATAAGGAATAAGTATTGGGAATGGATATATGTAGTGTTAGTAGAATATATAAGTATCCGATGAGTGACCAGCTCGTGTTCAGCTGTGTTTTCTTCCAAATTTTGCTCGTACTTGAGCTATGCTTGAAAAGCCTTTGGGCAAGTAAAAATGTTTCTGAAAACTTACGTTGAAGAACGTATGCTATTTTGGTACATCGGTTGTCAAAACCTTTTTTTTTTTTTAAGGAAAATACCACTTTTAGTGAGTGGGTACTTTACGTGGGAATGATGAAAAAATGATGTTAAAATGAATAAAACCTTAGTTTCAAGGAGTTACGAGGACCTTGTTGTCTTTTACCTCGGGCTATAATTACCGAAGGTTGTCATTGAAATATGTACGGTTGTATTCGTACTTAGGCGAAGTCTATTCGCCGAGTCTCTATGTCACTCATGTATGGCTAGACTGTGGGGGTGTGCACACTTAAGCGTATTGACTCTGTCGTCTCCGGGTTGGTGTCATTTTAATGGACCTAGGCAGGGCCACACTAGGGGCCATTCTAATAAACCATCGTCCAAGGGACCGAGAAGAGAACTTGGGTAATGACCGCAAACCCATGTTCCAGGTTCAATCGGTCAACGACAAGGAATATTCAACATTTCCTATAAGGCCTCATACTTTGAAATGAAACTAAGTCGAGTTTTCACAAGTAATGGTTGAATCAATGACTATGATGAGATATGTGATACTAGTTCCAAGAAACTAGTCGAGTGATGTCTGAGAAATGGGATATTGTGAAGACATCAAGTATGGTTGTGAAAATTCACGCGTGTATCGTGAAAATGATGAAATTCCTGGAAATGAGAAGGTTTGCAAATTCGTCTGAAAGACATGAAAATGATTTTGAGCGGCAGTTATGCCATTATTCTTATTTGAGAAAAGCTTTACATGATTTAACTTATATACGCTACTATACTATCTGTGAATCATTTGGTTGTAGGTAGGTTTTCAAATCATGGGTAAAAACTTTACGAATTTCCAAATTATTTGTGTTTTCAAACCTTTGTCTACTTTTAAGTGACAATGGATATCCTTGTTTAGCCGTCGCGCTAACTACACTTCAATGTGTTTTCTGTTAACAGATGTTATATAGGGTGGGTTCCTGTAGCCCGATGAGCTCTGAATAGGATGGAAGTTGAGGTTGGGATCTACTCTTTGATGTAGACAGGGATTGTTGTTAATGTTGTAAGTTTAGCCTGTGCACTTAGAGTGGAGTTCGTCAAAGAGGTGATAGAATTCACTCTAGGTGTGGCGGTAGCACCCAGTTTTCTGCTGATAAGATGTAAGCTTCCGCAGCATATGAATACTGATTTGTAATAAATGTAAGAGTTGAAAATTGGGGTGTTACACCATTGGATGCTTATTTTATTGTGTATATGTGTTTAATTGTAGGAAGAAATACAAGCACGCCATAATGCTACAACGCAAGAAGCTTAAGGATCAACTGAGTCACCAAATATAAATATGTCACAATTGTATGTGGATGTTGTTGGCGGGGTAAAAAAATGTCATATTTATGGCTTTGGGACTAATTTATCCTCATTTATCAATGGGTATAGTTGTGGTTCATCTGCTACTTCACAACTTCATCAAGATACAATGAAGGAGATGGTGAACCAACAATTAGAGACCATGCGAGCTGAGATGGATACTAAACTACAAGCTGAAAGAGCTGAAATGGAGGCTGAACTACAAGTTGAAAAAATCAAATGATGGCTCAAATGCAAGTTCAGATTACAAGTTTGATGGATGAGTTGCATCGCAATAGGATGCTATCCATTTCTATGCCACCACCACTAAATACTCAAGCTGAACATTCTATTAATTCAAATGATGAAAGCTTAGGAGAGGATTTTTTTTTTTGAAAGAAAACATAGGAGAGGATTAGATTATGTTTATTAATATGTTTGGTACTGTTTCTAACGATATAACTTTACTTTTGTTATTGTTTATGAGTATGAATATTTTAATATAATATATTTTACAATTATATTATTGATGTATTATATTATAGGTTTATTACATGTATGCGATATTAATTAGCGGGTAAATTTATTATATTATAGGTTTCATATAATGCAGGTATGTGATATTAATTAGTGGGAATTGAAGCTTTTTTTTTTAATTTTAAAATTTAGCGACGGACAAATATTGTAGTAAATCCTTAGCTAAGAATCAAATAAAATAAAGAATACTAACGAAATAGCGACGGAAAAAATCCGTAGTTAACATTAACAACGGATAATTTCGTCACTAAACTGTAGCTAAATGGCATCAAATTCAGATAATAAAAACAAATTAGCAACGACTATTTCCGTCGCTATGTGTAGCAACGGAAAAATCTGTAGCTATTCCCTTGCAAAGTTCGTCACCAGATCGTCGTGGTAGGACTCTAGCGATGGAATTTTTGTTGGTGTAGCGATGGATGTTCCATCGCTAGATTTAGCGACAGAAATTTCCGTTGCAATTCCTTCGCAAATTTCTGCGTCAAAACCGTCGTCGGGAGAAATATAGGGACGGATATTTCCATCGCTAAATCTAGCGACGGAATTGCTGAATTCTAGCAACGAACGAAATACGTCGCTAAACAAATTAGGGACGGATTTTTCGTATTTAGCGACAGAAATCATCCGTCGCTATTTTGACCTTTTTTTGTAGTGAATCGACTATTAAAATTTTACTACTTTGATTTTTGACTTTCAAATTTATTCATTTTCATCCTCAACTATGCAATAGTTAATCAAAATAGTCCCAATCAGGACTATTTTAGTTTGGACAAAGAACTATTTTAGATAAAAAATTACTGCATAATTGTTGATGAAATTGAGAAAGTTTGAAAATTGAGGATAAAAGTGGTGAAATACTAATAATCGAAGTACCAAATCGGGTATTAACTCAAAAATATTGAATTAAAATTGACGGTAATAATGTATTGGAACTAGTTATGTGTAAGTAGCTAGTAAACAAAGAGTGTAAGAGTAACCCCAATAAGGTGTTTTAATAATATTTGGAACAATGAAAACTTGTGAGTTGATTTTTAGCAAATGTGGTAAGTAGATTTTTTGTTGGATTGTTCTCAGATTAAAAAAATAAAAAATAAATAGGCAAGTGCGTGGGCGATTGGAGGGTGGCTGTCAGTTGGCGTCCCCTCTCAATTGAAGGCTATTTGACCGTTGCTAGGATAGTTAAAATATAGGAAATAATTAAAATATAGGATAGTTACATGGTGGGTCTACAAAAAACTGAGAAAAATTTAAAATTAATGGGTGTAAAGTTTTTGTAATTGACTGAAATAGTGGATGATGAGGTTATTGGGGCCCGCAAAATATTACGGAAAAAATCTCTAACTATTAATGATGCTCTAAATGTATTGCTACGAGTCTTAGTATAAGATTGAGCATGCCCCTGCTATCATTGGGGCATGACTTTTATACTAGACAATAATTATAATACATGGGTTACACTACTTTGACAAAAATTACAAAACCATGGATTACAGCGCTCCTATTCTTTATTAGTTCTTATATCGTGGACCGCGGTCCACAATGCATTGTGGACCGCAGTCTCAAAACGACGTTGTTTCAGTAAGTGGGAGACGAAATCCGTAATTGACACTACAGTTCATCTCAAAAGATACTGCCTTACATTTGTTTTGATATTATCGAATGAAACTGTAGTTATATCGAAATGTAACTGTAGTTGTGTTGAAATGTAACTGCAGTGTATATGAATTGATACTGAATAACAGTTTCACATTTGTGTTTTATATTATTGAATGAAACTGTAGTTATATCGAAATGTAACTGCAGTGTATATGAACTGATACTGAATAACAGTTTCACATTTGTGTTTTTTTATTATCGAATGAAACTGTAGTTATATCAAAATGTAACTGTAGTTGTGTTGAAATGTAACTGCAGACTGCAGTGTATATGAACTGAAAGTGAGTGGCGCGAATTCATCCGTCTGTTTTCATTAATCAAAACGATGTCGTTTTGATGCGCGGTCCACAATGCATTGTGGACCACGGTCCACGATATAATTTGCGATTCTTTATAACCGTCTGCTTTGTACAATGCAGTCCTTATACCGTGGACTATGGCCCACAATGCATTGTGGACCATGCATCATGGTTGATACTGCAGTTGTTTTGAACTGATACTGTTGTTGTGTTGAACTGATATTGATGTTGTGTTGAAAGGAAATTGTAGTTGCGCGGAACAGAGGCTGTTTCATCCATCTGAAACTGCAATTGTGTTGAACTAATACTGCAGTTCTGTTGAACAGATACTGCAGTTGTGTTGAACTGATACTGAAGTGTGTTGAACAGACGAAGTGACCTCTGTTCCGCGCAATTGCAGTTCCCTTTCGATACAACTGCAGTATCAGTTCAACACAACTGCAGTATCAGCCATGACCATGGTCCACAATGCACTGTGGACCATGGTTCACCATATAATTTGCCTGTACAATGTGTATGCTGGCTCTACATTAAATAGTTAGGCAATATATTACATCATCTTTATTGTTTTACTCTGGCATCCGCCCAATTCGATCTCTTGTCAAAGATAAATTCATCCATCAATTATATATATATATATATATATATATATATATATATATACCTGCAACAATAACAAACATGCATCCGTCTTTTATTTCTGAAATAGAATGGAGCTCATCAATTATTTTCTCTCCCTCTCCTTCGTCTTCTTCTGCATATGCATATTATGGGCAAAATCAAAAGCAGCAGCAAAGCAAAAGTTGCCCCCAGGTCCATGGAAATTACCGTTTCTCGGAAGCCTCCACCATTTAGTCGGCTCGCTTCCGCATCGTTCTCTCAGAAATTTATCAAGAAAATATGGACCCATAATGCACTTGAAGCTGGGCGAGATCTCCACCGTCGTCATATCTTCTCCTCAACTGGCGAGAGCCATAACTAAAACTCACGACCTCGTCTTCGCCAGCAGGCCAAACATCATGGCACTGGACATCGTGTTTTACAAATCTACAGACGTTGCGTTTTCTCCCTACGGAGATTACTGGAGGCAGATGCGCAAGATATGTGTGTTGGAAATCTTGAGCGTGAAGATGGTCAAATCCTTCTGTTCTTTCCGACAGGAAGAGCTTTCCAACCTCGTATCGTCGATAAGGTTGTCGGGTGAAACAGGGTTTCCCATCATCAACTTGACGGAAAAGGTGAGTTGGTTCACGAGCTCGGTTATTGCTAAGGTCGCGTTTGGGAGAGTGTGCAGTGAAGATCAAGAAAAGTTCATTACCCTTTTGAAACAAGTGGTCTCCTTGGCCGGGGGGTTTGATGTGGGCGATTTGTTCCCGTCCAAGAAGTGGCTTCATTACATTAGTGGGATGAAACCCAAGCTGTTGAAGTTGCACCATGAGCTAGATAGGATTTTTGATATCATCATTGGAGAGCACAAAGAGAACCACCTAAAAACCAGAAATAGTAGTGGAAAAGATGAAGATATAGTTGATGTTTTACTGAGAGTGAAGGAAGGAGGGGAGCTTCAATTTCCCATCACAGAAGACAACATCAAAGCAGTCATCAATGTAAGTTTATCGTTCCAAATTAACTCCTTCAACTTTTTCTCAATATTCCAATTGTATTTGGTTCATGGGTTAGACATAAGGAATGAATATGAAAGTCATATATATTTTTTGGTTTACAATTTTTTATACTACAGGTATAACATTTGATTGCCTCTATAATTACAAAACTCATATCACCTAATTTAAATAAGGTATTATCCTTTAATTCAGCATTATTCCAACCTCTTTATTTTTATAGAATCCTCATTTTGTCACCTCCTCAGTCTGTCTCTCCTCACTTCATCGACGTCCTCACTATATTGCTGCAAGAGATCTTTTCTTAACATCAAACCTGTTGAGATTAGATAGAAATGATAACTCATCACTTCATCATCACTCTCAAGATCAATTGCATTGATTTTTTATTTTTTTTTATTTTAAACATTTTTATGCTGATTATAGGGTCATACATAACCAAACACCAATATTGGTAATCATTCCAATTTGATCTTACTACTAAATATGTAAAAATAATTTCACCAAAACTCATTATTCTAATTACCAATTAAGTATTTAATTAATACACATTCTAATTATGATTTTCATGTTCAAACCAAGCATACCCTAAGTTTTTTAAAAAATTTTTTTTTAGTTTTACCATAATTTTGATTAATCAGAGTTGATATATATTTGGAAGAACTTTGTCCAAGTCTGAAATAAGATGGTTGAGAGAAAAAAAAAAAAAAAAAAGTCTTGATAAGATAGTGTTTATACCTCGAGCTGATGGAAATTTATTATTTTTTTAAATACGCAATCACATTTTTTTTAGTAGGTAAAGTAATTAATCGTAATCCATAACGTCATGGATGATTTAGGTTTGCTTGCTACAATGCTAAATAGCTAATAATAAATTAATTATTGTTGCCGCCCATATCATTTTCATTATGTTATTATACATATAAACAATAAGTCACGTGAACTATTACAGACACGGAGCATATTATTTTGTTCACTTGAATTCATCTTACAAAATATACAATTTACATACTGAATTTTTACAATTTATACTGAATATTCATAATTGAATATTTACAATTTACACATTGAATTGTGAACATTCAATATGTAAATTATGATAGATTTACTTTGCAAGATTAATCCGAGCAAATTATATAATTATTGACACTGAATTGTATGGGTTTGTCCTGAACTTTGGTCTAAGCTTCTTGTGGGGCTGGTCTTGAGCTAGGCCAAAATTTTTTATTATCTTATATAAATAATTTGTTATTTTTGTTTAAATTGAAATTTAATCTACTGACCTCATACTTAATAATTAAAGATATATCAAACTGAGCAAGTTTAACTCTTTGACTAATAATGCTAATTACTATTTGACAAACACTTTTCATATTTAAGATTTTTGTTTAAAATACGACTTTGACCATTAATTTCAAAATTAAAATTTAATAATATTTTTACAAAATTAAAATTTTATATAAAACTTGTAATATTAACCATTTATAACATATTTATATAATGTCTGTAATATCGTTTGAACTTGATTACTTATATCACTAAATTATATTAGATTAATAAATTTAGTAATACATTATAAAATTTGATAACTTGTAAATATCATAAAATGTATTATAAATTTTCTTTGACTTTTAGTCACTAAATTATGTTATGTTGATAAATTAAAAAAATTATAAAAGATTTGTAATTTGAGTTTTTTATCATTATTTTTATTTGGTTTTCTCTTATCTCTTAACATTAAGAAACATTAAAGATGCATGCTTACGTATACTCAATAATTTAGAGGAATCACCCTCGTTGTAGTAATTATGCTAACATCACTAATTTGATTAGTTTTATACAAAGTAGTTATTATCTCATGATATATATCATCATAGCAATTCATATATAGAATTTCACCGAGTAGGCTTATCTAGACTAAAATATATTTTTAACCATGTTGTGCACTCAACATTTTTTAAATCATTTTTTTGTTTCTATTGTTTCTAAGACATTTAATACATTTTCTAATTGGTTCAACTAAATCACT
Source organism: Ipomoea triloba (assembly GCF_003576645.1). Taxonomy (NCBI): domain Eukaryota; kingdom Viridiplantae; phylum Streptophyta; class Magnoliopsida; order Solanales; family Convolvulaceae; genus Ipomoea; species Ipomoea triloba. The sequence goes on from NC_044928.1 coordinate 16,816,220, forward strand.
CAAACTTTGAAGTCCTCTTTGAACACATAAATGAATTTATAACATCGGCACAAGATCTAATATGCAATAATTGATCATTTACAGGTAAAGGTAAAGTTTTTAGTAAAAAATCTATAGATCTAGTGTCAGAAGAAGCATCATATAAAGAAATTGAAAATACTTTATTTCTTAATTTCAAAGTTAACCAGGCCAAAGTTCGAGCTTGGGCGTGCCTAGACATGGGCTTGGGCTGGTTTCATACTAGGTCCGAGGCTTTTATTTTTTATTAGGATCTTGATCAGCCCCCTACAAGGTGATCCTAGTCTAGGTTAGGCCTAATGAAGCACATGCCCGGTTTTTCTGCGCCGGTTCATAGCTTGTTCTATCCTGAACTGGTCCAAGGTCACCTCTTATATAACACTCTTTGTAGACTCATAAAATTTATTATATTTTAACTAAAAAGTATTAAATATCCCCCAAGATTTACTCATATTAAATATATTACTTGGCACTATATTACATTATGTATCCACTTCACATAGTATATGATATTGATTTTTTTTTTTTTTTGCACTTTCAATTTCACATCTATTATGTCACTCTCATTTTTCTTCACAATTTTTTTTTTTTTTTACTATTTTAGAAAGGGTTTTTCATCTTTTCAAAGAGTAAAAAATATTGGCTTGGATTACATTCAGGAAGAGATCTCACAAGGGTTGGTTTTGCTTTAAAAAATTGTAGTTATCCATCTAAATAGATAAATTTAAAAGTTAAGAACCATAACTGAAAGTGACATAATAATCGTATAAAATGTGAAACTCTATTATACGTGTAGATAAGTGTGTGACATTGTATACATTTTCATTCAAAATTTAGGACATGTTCTCTGCTGGGACTGAAACATCTGCCACAACAATTATATGGGCAATGTCCGAAATGATAAAGAGACCAAGTGTGATGGTTAAGGCACAAGCCGAGGTGAGACAAGCTTTAAAGGGAAAGAAAACCTTTGATGACAAAGATTTGGAAAACCTAACTTACCTAAAGCTTGTGATAAAAGAAACCCTCAGACTCCACACTCCATTTCCACTTATACTCCCTAGAGAAAGCATGGAGGAAGCAAAGATTGGCGAGTACATTATACCACCCAAGACTAGAGTCATCATTAATGCTTGGGCTATGGCAACCAGTCCTGAGAGTTGGGAAGATCCAGAAAAATTTCTGCCAGAGAGATTTGAAAACAGTTATGTAGACTTCATGGGGAATCACTACGAGTTCATACCGTTTGGTGCAGGGAGAAGAATGTGCCCTGGAATTTCATTTGCAAGTACTAGCATTGCCCATTCTTTGGCTGGTTTACTGTACCATTTCAACTGGGAACTTCCCGACGGAGTTAGTCCTAAAGATTTGGACATGACTGAGGCAATTGGCATCATTGCATCCAAAAAGAAGGATCTTTGCTTGATTGCTAGGCCATTTGTCGATCTTTGAGCCTTGAAATAATTGTTGACTTAATTAATTAAGTATTTATGTGTGCTTTTTTTTTTCTTTTTGCAAATAATTTAAGTTCTGGATGATATGTATGTTTAATAAAGCTTATTTAATTATATTATAAAGATTATAATATAATGATCTATTTTATTTTGAAAAGTTTTTGGTTTGCAAATTATAAAGCATATTTGAATTTATAATTCATAAACAAATTAGATTAGACCAATAATTCTGAGAAAAATTTTATTATTGAACAATTCGATTTACAAAATAAAGAAAGAAACGTATTTATAAGAATACAAAGAGTCCTAGTCAGATGTTAAATGTAAAGGTAAACTAGTATTTTTATATTTCCTCTTTCAATTACACATACACTGTTGACCCATAGCAAAACAAAGCAATTTACCCTTTTTCTTTTCAAACAAAGCTAAACGAATCTCTCTTAATCCCTAACCCTATTATCCTACCCGAGCTAGTAAAAGTGTTCGACGAATTGAGAATTGAACTTGGAGCAATTGATTAATGTGTTAGGAACATCATGTAATAGGTTTTGATGATACCAACTGTTAAGTAAGAATCCCCAAGTCTCGATACATAGGCAAAACAATGTAAGTTCGATAAGTAAACTAAGAGCGAAAATACAACCGGGTAATTTGAGCTCAACTCGGGAAATATTTAAGCTTAAGGTAAACTTGTTTGAACAACTTAGAAGTTTTCGTGTTGTAAGCAAACAGATAGATCAGAAGCAGGCACGAGACAACTCTGGAGGAATAAGGGTCTACGAGACATCAACTAAGTCTCGAGACACAAGCCAAGTTCGAGAGGTAAGGACCTCTCGATATACCTATCGAGTTCGAGACGTAAAGAATATTCGAGAGATAGACCTCTCGATACATGGGATTGAAACATCAAGTGGTCGAGACATCTTTTATGGTCTCGATAAACCGGCACTTCTCCAAGAGGCTGAATGTTAGTCAACATGTGCAGATAAAATACTCTAAGTTTGGAGAAGAAGAATATCATGGAGATAAAATATTGAAGAGGTGCTGAGCGGGAGGTTTCAAAATGGACGGAAGTGGATGACACGTCAGACCTCCACCACAAACGGTCAAGAAGTGCACCAATCCTGAAGTGGTCAGATTCCCCAAACAAGGAATGATGGGAACATAAAAAGAGTAACTTTATCCAAAAGAAGCAAGTGAAGCATGAACTCAAGAAAGTGGAATATGGAATATTCACTACAAAACAAAAGGCTCAAGTTACAAGACCACTACTCCATGAAAAATGCTGAAATTGTGCAAAGACCCATGTTCGGCATGGGAGACCAATTTCAAACGGAATAGTTTTCCCTCCAACGGAACTATTCTTCTACTCTCATATATAAGGACGTAAAGACACAGAAGAAAAAGGGTGTTGCGAAAGAGGTCAAGAGGTTAACAAGAGGTGTCTGATAAAAACGTTCCAGTGCAAAGTGCTTAACTTGGAATATCATCCTGATATTCAATACAGCGAGAGAACACATCTTAGTGTTCGAAGAGAGTTACAAAGCTAAACTGTCATACATCCAGAAGGTGACCAAAGCTGCTCTACATCAAAGTTGATTCAACGATAGCTTGTGGTCAGATTGGAGATTGTTACATTCAACTGTGACTATCAACAACGTCTTGCTTTGGATTAAGCAAGGGAGGTGGAGTATCCTGGCTGCTGTCCGAGCGAAAGAAACCTGAGGCTTGACGCGGGCTTGGTGATCAAAGGTCAAGTGCTCGAGAGGTGGAGTAACTGGAAGCGGGGCGAAAAACCTGAGGCTTGAGGCGGGCTTCGTGATCAAAGCTCAAGCGCTCGATATTGTACTAGAAAGGGAAGTTTTTAGTGCAATCCTTCCAGGGAGTTTCTGGAAGAAGAGTGGAAGTAGGCGGGTTGGCCGAACCACTTAAAAATTTCTCTTGCATTTACTTTCTGTTTTTATCTCTCGCTAACTTCTCGATTGCACTGCATATAATCATACCTCTCGAACTAACCCAAACTCGTGCTAACAAAAAGGGGATAACATTTCCGCTGCGCATAAAACTTTGTCTTCACCTCGTGAGGTATCGAACCTAAACATCCTAAGTTCAATACACACGAGAGGTCGAAAAGATTTGCAAAATCTTATACAAGTCTATTCACCCCCCCCCTCTAGACTTGTACCCCATCCCCTTGGGACCAACATAATGTACAATGGAAAAGGGGCAAAGGCACTCCCAAATATGATAAGCACAATTGCATGTTTACAAATAGTAGTGTGTTTGGTCATGAGTATCTATATATGTAATGTTGATAATAATTTGGGGTGTGGTTGAGTGGAAGGGACTCATCCATTCTTAACGAAAGGTCATGGTTCAATCTTAACTTTGGGTGTAGAGAAATTTTAAGTTTTCAGGCCAGTTGTCCGCTAAGCTACACCCAAAAAATTATATATGTATGTTGATTTGTGTGAGCTTATTGGCATTTGTACCTATTGATGAGTAAGGTTTTTTTTTTTCTGTTTTTTTTTTGGGTCAATGAGGACAATGTATTTGTTTGATTTAATACGAAGCATAAAGTACTATATGCAAGTTGACTGCTATTTGGTGAGTCCCCCAAAAAAAAAAAAAAAAAAAAAAAAAAGAATGGTGAGAAATCGTCTCCATATGTATGTTGATTTGTGTGAGCTTATGGGCATTTGTATTCAGTAATGTTTTTTTTTTTTTGTCAATGAGGACAATGTATTTGTTTGATTTAATACGAAACATAAAGTACTATATGCAAGTTGACTGCTATTTGAGTATTTGGTGAGTTCCCCCAAAAGAATATAAAAGAAAAAAGAATGGTGAGAAATGGTCTCCCATGTGTATTTTGTTATATCATGCTGCTAGTAATGACAAATGGCCCCCATGTATATATAAAGTTTTATATTCATTTGCAATGTAAGGACCAATTGTAGAATTTTTTTGTTTTGAAATATAAAATGTTTTCTTCTTAAAATTACTTTATAATATTAATTCTCTAATGTTAAATTACCTAAATTTTTTTTTTAAAAAAAAGTATATATTAATTGATTATTTATGAATGTGTTGAATTATAATTGATTTTTTAAAAAATAATTAAAATTTAAAACTCACCTTTAACTTTAAGTCATTAAAAATGAAACATGTCAGCTTAAAAATTTTAACTTGTGGTCAAACGATATAAATGCGACTTTTCTAAAAGGGAAGTCACGGATTTCAAATTTTAGTGAAGATATTGACTACATTGTAACAGGGTCAATTAAGAATGAAAAAAAAAAAAGAAACACGTTTGGTTAGATATTAGGAACAACAAAAGATATGGAAGATGTATGGCATGCCACACCAACCGGACATTGGAAGATGTATGGTATGCCACACCAACCGGCATCATTTGATGCGCCACTGAATGGGATTGGAATCAGAAAAGCGTATACAACAAAAACGTTATTTCATTAGCCAGTAGCCACAACCTTTTGAAATTATTAAAATAAAAATGTCAGTCCATTAACATTGGGAAAGAAAATTGATGTACACACTATCCAAATACAATTTAAAATCTTTGATTTTAAAACTGCACTACACTATCTTTCAAAAAAAAAAAAAAAACTACACTACACTAAAGGCTATGGTAGGAATGACCACGGTTCAATTTGAACGATCCACAATTCAAATTGAATTGTATGTTATAGGAACTGAATTTGAACTAGAATTAGAATCGGAATCATCCATACGGTTCCGATTCCGGTTTAGAACCGGAACCCTAAAGGTTTCAATTTCTGTTCCTGATATCATGGAACCGAAATTGCAGGTTCTGATTCGGAACCGGATAGTTTCGATTCCAAATTGACAAAAAAATTATAAAAATTACAACTAAGGGATTTTATTCTTATTCTTCTTCTTCTTTTTTCATGTCAAGTCTTACCACGATACAAGAGTGCGGCATAGGTACTTCTAGATGGTGAATACGTGTTGAGAAGGAGAGAAGCAAGTCAACCTTTGGAATGGGGCAAACTAGAATAACAATTGGAAGGACCCTATATCATTGGAGAAATCATTCGTCCAGGTACTTACAAGCTGAAAACGGTGGGGGTAGGATGATCAATAGAGTATGGTCCGCCAAATTATCTATTGTAATGCCAGTCTAAGATTGATGTAAGTGTTAATCATGGCCCGCGATATTATCTTCTTGAATAAATGTTACTACTTCTCAAAATATTATAAACTTTTCTATTTTTTGAGAAGCCAGGATGTAGACCTCAAGTCTTAAAATAAAATAAAAACTAAAAAGGGAGGCGTTGAGGCCAAGCATCAGCCAATAACAAAACCGACCAAAGCCCCTTAGGCCAGTAATAAAAAAATTTGTTATATATATATATATATATATATATATATATATATATATATATATATATATATATATATATATATATATGGGGGTTGGTTCACACCTAAGAAAAATAAAAAAAATAAAAAATGAAAATATAAAAAATAAAAACCCTTCCTGGCAACATGGATGCAAATGATTAAGTGTCTCGAACCGACACACCTTAAGCTTCGAAATTATGCACATTAAGGGAAAAATAATCCACCTTAAGCTTTAAACATACGCACCTTAAGAGCTAAATTGATGCACCTTAAACTAGAAAATGACGCACCTTAAGCTATAAACTTATGTACCTTAAACTATAAGATTACGCACTTTAAGTTTTAGATTTACGCACTTTAAGTTTTAGATTTACGCACCTTAAGTTGTGACCTTACGCACCTAACCCTATAAACTTACGCACCTTAATATTTGAATTTACACACACCTTAAACTTTAAACTAATGCAACTTAAGCTGTGACTTTACGCAAAATGATCATAATGTCACCGTGTTTTTTTTTAATTATCTTCATTCTGGGCTATTGATTTTGACAAGATTAAAGGCTTTGATTAATTCACACGTTTCACCTTGGAGAAGCTTCGGACCTTATCCATTGTGTGTGTGTCTATATATATATGTGTGTATGTATGTGTGTGTGTGTGGCGGGGGGGAAGAGATCAGATGCTAAGGAATTCTCAAGTACAAAATAGGGTGGGATCTTTAGCCAACGATCTAACCCAGATCAAATGCCAGAATGGAAAAAAAAAATTTAAGTACTTATGAATCTAGAGCTCGAAGCAAAGGATATAGCCAACCAGAGAGCCTTAGCTTCATTTAGAGAAACCGCTATTCTTTCTTACTTGAGAAAATCACTGGCCAAAAGATCACCTAGAAGCTTCCAAGTTCAACCTAAACACTCTCTATAATAGATTGACTAAAAGAAGAGAAAAGTGGGGTAACATCAATTGGTAGCTACTGGCTACTGTGCGTGTGTGTGTGTGTGTGTGTGTGTGTGTGTATAAAGGGTTCCCATGCGGTTGGCCTTCTAAGGTGCGGTTATGCGGTTGCTTAGGTGTGTCGTTTTCCTTCTTAAGGTGTGTGGTTTTTCTTCTTAAGGTGCGTCAACCTAAAGCTTTAGGTACGTGGTTTTCCTTCTTAAGTTACGTTGTTTTCCTTCATAAGGTGCGTGGTTTGTATGCTTAAGGTGCGTCAGTGTTGAAACTTAAGGTACATCATTTTAAAACTTTAGGTGCATGATTTGTTTTCTTAAGGTGTTTTGTTTGTATGCTTAAGGTGCATGGTTTGTGTATTGAAGGTGCACCATTTAAAAACTTTAAGTGTGTGATTTGTGTTCTTAAGGTGCTTTGTTTGTGTGTTTAAGGTGCACAGTTTGTGTACTTAAGATGCGTCATTTCAATGCTTAAGATGTGTAACCGCACGGGAATCTATCCCCGCACCTGAACCCTTTCATATATATATATATATATATATATATATATATATATATAGGGATGCACTCACCTACGGATAGTCGCGCAGGTGAGAACTGCGTCCTAATCTGGTGCGTTGATCTTATTAATGGACGATCAATAATAGCACCCATTATCATAACGCGCGGTGGCAAAATGGTAATTTGCAGTTAAAATCTAAACTTAATACACACACGAGGATTTTATTGGCATTACTCTAATTCCTAAACCGCAAAACCCCATTTAACACACCGCTCCGGCGACGACAACAACGAAGGAAAGCTTTACTAAACAAGAACACAACACAATCAATCTCTACCAAAAATGGATATGGAACAAAGCCCAGAGGTTAATGTTGAGAAAACTCGAACCAAACGAGGTAAAAATTTTAAATTTCTTGTTTCTTTCGAATTTTATAAAAAATATATTGCATGCTAGTAATCTGTGATTTGCAAGTAGTTTATGTTATATGTGTAATTAATCATCTTTAGGTGTGCATCTAGACTTGTATGGGTCAAAGAGACAGTTAATGATCACTATGCAACAACTGTAATCTATTATTGCATTTAGTTAACAATATAAATGCAACTAATATGACCACACTAACTATGCAAGTACATACTCTTATGTGTTAATTTAGAACACCTAAACCTCACTGTGAGAGTAATTGTGTTATAAATTAGTCAATTTGTGTTATAGATTAGTCAATGTTAACACACCATGTGCATGCACAATTTATGGAAAAATGTGATTTGCAAGTAGTTTAGGTTATATGTGCAAGTAATCATCTATAGGTGTGCATCTAGACTTGTATGGGTCAAAATGACAGTTTATGATCACTATGCAACAACTGTAATCTATTATTGCATTTATTTAACAATATAAATGCAACTAATATGACCACACTAACTGTGCAAGTACATACTCTTATGTGTTAATTTAGAACACCTAAACCTTACTATGAGAGTAATTGTGTTATAGATTAGTCAATTTGTGTTATAGATTAGTCAAATTGTGTTATAGATTAGTCAATTTGTGTTATAGATTAGTCAATTTGTGTTATAGATTAGTCAATTTGTGTTATAGATTAGTCAATATTAACACACCATGTGCATGCACAGTTTATGGAAAATATGATTTGCAAGTAGTTATGGTTATATGTGCAAGTAATCATCTATAGGTGTGCATCTAGACGGTTATATGTGCAAGTAATCATCTATAGGTGTGCATCTAGACTTGTATGGGTCAAAATGACAGTTTATGATCACTATGCAACAACTGTAATCTATTATTGCATTTATTTAACAATATAAATGCAACTAATATGACCACATTGCATTTATTTAACAATATAAATGCAACTAATATGACCACACTAACTGTGCAAGTACATACTCTTATGTGTTAATTTAGAACACCTAAACCTTACTGTGAGAGCAATTGTGTTATAGATTAGTCAATTTGTGTTATAGATTAGTCAAATTGTGTTATAGATTAGTCAATTTGTGTTATAGATTAGTCAATTTGTGTTATAGATTAGTCAATTTGTGTTATAGATTAGTCAATATTAACACACCATGTGCATGCACAGTTTATGGAAAATATGATTTGCAAGTAGTTAAGGTTATATGTGCAAGTAATCATCTATAGGTGTGCATCTAGACTTGTATGGGTCAAAATGATAGTTAATGATCACTATGCAACAACTGTAATCTATTATTGCATTTAGTTAGCTTTATAAATGCAACTAATATAACCACACTAACTGTGCAAGTGCATACTCTTATGTGTTAATGTAGAACACTTAAACCTCACTGTCAGAGTAATTGTTTTATAGATTAGTCAATTTGTGTTATAGATTAGTTAATATGCTACTATAGATCATATAAATGTAACTAATTTTGCAAGCCTACTGTGTAAATAACTCTTATAGGAGCAAAGAGGCGCACTGAAGGGACCAGAAAGTCTAAGCGACAGGCAAAAAAAGAAAAAAAACAGCCAGTGAAAGTAATAGTTCAGAGCTCACCTGAAGATGACTTAGAAGAGAATGAACAACCAGCTAGTGGATCTGAACCAGATATCAATCGTCAAGATGATGAAGAGAGTGAACAACCATCTGTTAGATATGAACCATATGTGAATACTCAAGAAGTTGAAGGCAATGAATACTCCGAGTCAAATGAGGACAGAAACACTGACACCGAGTATTCTGATGCTACTTACCCATCACTATCAACAAGGGCAACCCCTTACCAACTGACATAACATTTAAAGAAATTAAATGATGCACAATCCCAAAGTTTGAGAGACATGGCTTTTGATCACTTAAGGGAGTAGCAAATTTCTAGAGTACCTGGGAAGCTGGCAAGGTGGCTGCTTAACAACTTTGATGCACGAAGCTGTTCTCTACGTGTCTAGGATGGGAAGGAGTTGCACATTACAGAGGAAGATGTTGCCCTAACACTGGGTTCCCTCGTGGAAATATCATAATTGAGAAAAGAACTAAAGGAGATGAAGACACTACATTAGTTGAGGAATGGAAAAAACAATTGGGCAGGACTGATCTCTCTATAACACATACTAAACTGTGTAAGGCAATGGTGGGATGCAAGGATGGAGGACAATGGTTCAAGCGTCTTCTTGCCATACTCATTGCTACAATGTTTGTAGAGAGCAACTTATCTGGCTATGTGAACACAAATCTGATTAAGAACTTTGAGGATGTCACAAAGATAGGTGATCTGAATTGGTGTGAGTACATACATAGAACACTTGTCAACAGTAAGGTTGCATGGACAAAGAAAACAACTCAGAAATTCATTGGACCAATAATATTCCTGACAGTAAGATGCTTTAACAATGACAAAAAAGCTGCATATCTCAACTATCAAACATACATAGCGGAAGCGATTTATAACCTAAAGGGGTATCATGCCACATCTAGGTAAGAGAAAACACGGCCTAGATGCACAGGCTAACCAAAAGAACTGAACTGCATAGATATAATCCTCAAGTAATATCAAAACATCCGAAACCTAAGCAAGAGTATATAGTCTCATCATTGGCACACAGGCTGAAATATAAAGTCTAAAACATTAACAACTAGCCTAAGCCGCCTCATAAAGATAAGCTCTAACGCGCTCTCGCTTAGACTTATTGCATACCTGGAAAACATACAAGAAACCATTAGCAAAAGACTGCTAAGCAACCACCACTCACACCCGCAAAGAAATATAGATATATAATAAGTTGTAAATAGGTTTACACACCCATATAGAATATATACACCAACGAACTGTTCAATACTTAAAATCGGATACTCAACAACAACACGCTGAATAAAGGATAAACCAAGACTTCTCAACAATACCAATATTCAATTGAATTTCACAAGATAATAAGATATCAACAGAATCAAGAATTCAATAGAATACTCATAAGAAACGACCAACAAGAATATATCCATGAATAATCAACAACCACGAGATACGATATAACTCAAGAATCAAGTAAGAGACCAAACAGACCTCAACCCAAGGATAAGTACTAACCCTTACCCTCCAACCAACATACCAATCATCAAACCCAAACTCAGTTCACGGAGGCATATAATGCCCGAATCATAAAGGCAAATGGTGCCCAAAATACACAAAGGCAAATGGTGCCCAAAATACACAAAGGTAAATCGTGCCCGAATACATAGAGGCAAATAGCATCAACTACACAAATGGCAAATAGTGCCCATATACACAAATGGCAAATAAAGCCCCATGATACACAAAGATACTCAAAGATCCACCCTCCACATCCAACCTCAACCTCAGCCCAAGAACAACCACTCAGAGTGTTCATCTCAGATTATGAACACAAACCAACTTCTAGATAATATAATCAAGAATTCAACAAAACAAGAGACTCAAAAGATGGACCAAGAGATAGGAATAAATACTCCAAAGGCATGGTAAAATACCCAACAAAATACTCCAACAAAGTTCAAAACAAAAGGGGAAACAACCAAACAAACAGACCACAAAATAGCTCACTGGAACAGACTCCCAACAGAAATAACGGAACTCCCCAGCGGATCCCTAATAAGACTCCGAGATACCCTTATTTCAGGCACATTTTAGGGTGTTTTATCGCGTCTATAGCATCCTTACTTGGTAATAATGTTCATAAATGCTTGAAAATCACTAACTGATGCACAGAAGCTACTTTTAGCTTAAAAGAAGTAAAACAGGAGCCCTGAGAGCAAATAGGACCAAAAGTTGAGCTTCAAGAGCAAACCAGGCAAGAGCGGAGCCCCGGAGGACCAAACTGGAAGGCCACATGCGTGTGAGCAGGCGTGAAAACTTTCCAGAAGCTTCCCACGCACGCTCACACGCGTTTGAGAGGCGTGGAGACGGTGATGCGCGAATTTCAGCTACGGTTGTCATTTCGGAGACTATTTAAACCCCTTTGATGAATTTTCAGGGGAGGTTCCCATAAATTTAGTTTTCCTTTTCTTAGTTTTTCTTTTGGAGAACTTTCTCCATTTTTCTTAGCTTTTTAGATTAAATCAATCTCCATTGTAGCAAGACAACAAGCTTGGATTGAAGATCTTCTTCTCTCTAGGTGATCTCTATTTCATTTCTATAATTTTAGCTATCTTGTTCTTGGATTAAATTAGCTTTTGCTTGCATTTCATATTATGAGTAGCTAGTTTAGTCTAGGGATTTGGATTGTGTTGATTGAATATTGTTTGTGTGATGATCTTATCTCTATATCTTGGATCTATGAGTTTGTGTTGATTGATTATCTATTCTTGTCTATTGATTGTTGTTTTGATGAGATCTTGTTTGGATTTGGCCAATCTAGATGAGAGATTGAGCTCTTGACTCTTTCATGTCTTTGATTAGAGTTAGGATTTGAAGCATGACACAATCATAGTTCCTATGGACTTTTTAAGAATAGTAGGATAGTGTGTAGCTAAAGTGTTTGATGAAATTCCTCTTAGAACTTTGGATGCTTGAAGGCACTCCTAAGTCAAAGAAGCCTTAGTACACAAGGTGGAAAAGGACTAAGACAACACACTCTTGAATAGACAATATCCTAGCAATCCTAATCCTTGACCTTAGACACTCCACTATGCAATATTCATGAACACTATCCAATCCCTACCCCTTTTACATATTCACAAAATCACTTTTACTTTACTACTCTCTTGCACTCAAACCAACCAAATGAACCGCTCTCACTCACAAATCCACCCTTCACCACACTCGAATCCTATGCATAATCCAATCAAGTAAACTCCCGAACGCTTGACACACCTCTACGTCCCTCCTTCGAGACCGACACTCGGGGAGTCACAGACTTTCAGTTTTAACATATAAATATCTTTTGACAGTTCACCCTATGCATGTAAGTGTTTCTTCAATCCCCTAGCTCCGTCGCACTCCTCCGCAAGAAGGAGGCGGATCACCCTGGCGGAAGACCCTCCTCCGCCATCCTCCACCGCCACACACTTGCGAAAGACACCAACGGGGCACATTATTCCGTTGAGTTCCTCCGTAAGTGTGATCCAACCCTTCCCAGAACATATCAGACAGAATACGAAATGTTCAGATCAGAATACAAAAAAAATAGGATCAGATTGTTCAGATTACAACTTCCAGAAGCCAAATAAACAAGGAATCCATGCCAATAAATATCCATAAACATCAATATGCAAAGGATCAAGAACACAAGTTCATAATCCATCAAAATGACTTCACAGACAACAACAAATAGGCTAACAGCAAGGAAATCATCAGGATTCCAACACACCAAATAATATCATAGATTGAGAGTGTGAAAATAGATTTTAGTGGACATGGTGGTTACCTATTGAAGCACACTTCACCCAAGAACTCTCAAACCTCCTCACAAAGCTTCACCTCCACGTTGATCATCTTTTTCCCAAAAGATCTCCAAAAGAACAACATAAGAACTTGTATAAAGATTATGAAAATAACATGATGCAAGATATATTCCTAGAGATAGACACTTACCCAAGCCTTAACAATCCTAAAAGAGCAATCTTGGCCTTGAATCTTGAAGATGGAAGTGTAGGATTCACTTTAGGGTTCTTTAGAGGTCAATGGAGTAAGATGGATGATTTTGCAGGAAATGAAAAGGGAAATAGGGTTGTAAATACAAGGCTTTTATATTAGTAGGGAAAGGTCATTACATATATTATGTATGTATCAACTAGGGTAAGACATAAAATAATGGGCCCTTATAGAATGGGTCTCACATTATTTATTATACTATTAGTTTGTAAGGGGTTAATCTTCCAAGAATAAATATATATATATATTGGGCCATTGTATAAATACTCTTACTTATAAGAATTGTAAGGATCCAAATTAGAATAAATCCCTTACAAGAATTAAATCAAGAAATGGGATTTTGAATAAAATAATAAATTCCGGGTTCAAGGAATATATCTATATCTATATATATATATATATATATATATATATATATATATATATATATATATATATATATATATAT
>NC_044928.1:16830308-16876259 GCF_003576645.1 Ipomoea triloba
AATATATATATATATATATATATATATATATATATATATATATATATATATATATATATATATATATATATATATATCAATTGGAAAGACTAAGCCCAATTAAATCAAATAAATCGCCTAGTGGAATTAATTACCGGTCTCAAGGCTTGAATGGATTTACGGGGTACTACACTCTACCCCCTTTAAAAGGAGCTTCGTCCCCGAAGCTCATAGCTCACGGGAACTTGGAACGGAACGGTTCAAGGAATGAAGGATCAATCGAGGGTTAAGGAAAAAGGATTGCTCAACCAACCTATCCTCAAGAACATACTACACTACTACTCTTAAACTTCTAACTTACCCAACCCATGCACAGCATGCAAGAACTAAACTAACTACTCACCTAGGTCAAAAGGGTTCCTAATAAGGATCTACTACGAGCACAAAAACTCCCAACTAACATGGGTGGCAGTTACATGTGCATGCAGTTATTAATAATATTGCACATAGAATTTAGTCTATATACAATACTGAGTGATGTGCAACTAGTTTAGATTATATGTGCATGTGTTACTAAGAAATTATGCACACAAATTATTTCTATATGTGACTGATTGTTTTATTAATACATACTTCTACTAATCTTATGTTATGCAACTAGATTATGTTAAATGTGCATGAACTTACTATTAATATTACACAGAGAATTTAGTCTCCACACAATACAGAGTGATGTGCAATTAATTTAGATTATATGTGCATGTATTACTAAGAAATTATTCACACAAATTATTTCTATATGTGACTAATTGTTTTATTAATGCATACTTCTACTAACTGTATTTCTCATATGTACTACCAAAAAAAAGAACTAAGTGCATAGATTTGCAGAGAAGATAAAACTTCTGGCAGCAACAATGAATGAGGTAATGACAATGGCAGAAGAGGCACCACAGCGCACAGTGGATAATCCTAATTTTAAACAGTTGGTGGAATCTGCCCAAAAATTGTTGGGAATACCAATCCCGGAGATTGAGTTAACTCAAGAGAATGAAGAATTTTGGAACAACCCAGAATTCATTGCAGATTTTGATGAGATTGATAATGCAATTGCAAGAAGAGAGCAATACAGGACTAAGATAGCAGAAGGACCAAGCTTCGTCTTAGGGATGACCCCAAATGAAGTTGAAAGGGTAGTCAATCGTGTCCAGAGAACTGTAACACGATCAACTGCTAAGAGCCCACAACAAAATGTGATGAGTGATGAATTTAACACCCTACTGGACCTTCTACCGACACAACACCAAATCTTACACAGCAGACAACAACTGAAGACCAGACACAACCTACTA
Source organism: Ipomoea triloba (assembly GCF_003576645.1). Classification (NCBI taxonomy): domain Eukaryota; kingdom Viridiplantae; phylum Streptophyta; class Magnoliopsida; order Solanales; family Convolvulaceae; genus Ipomoea; species Ipomoea triloba. The sequence continues at coordinate 16,831,640 of NC_044928.1, forward strand.
AACAACAAGAGAATGTTGATGAGGTTATGACACTTTAACAAACTAATTGCATCATTAGTCTATACTAGTTGCAGTTTCTGTTACATATAGATGCACTTTACACTATATTCACTTGCATCAGATACTATCTTTATTTGAAACACATGATAACTTCATACTAATATATATATATATATACATATATATATATATATATATACATATATATATATATATATACATACATATATATATATACATACATATATATATATATATATATGAAAACATGATAGATGCTGCCACAGGAACCACAACAAAAAGAATCACAACAAATAGGGCAGGATGATGAAGAGCAACATCCTATACAAATGCAGACTGAACAAAGTCCAGCAAAAGAACCTCAACGGCCAGAAACAAGGATGGAAAGACGACAAGTCAAGGCCACAAATCGTCTGAAATCCCCTTACTTAACAAAGCAAATTGAGACAAAACGACCATGGACTGCAACTGAAAAAATCATTGGCAAATGGGTTCTGCAAAATGACAATGTTGATCCGTAAGAATCTATAACTAACACCTATGTTGGTCATCGATATATTACCATTTCTGATATATATATATATAAATTTTGTCTGCAAACAGAACACGGATAATTTTCAAACATGGTGCATACGCAGTGATTTGGGATGACATGTTATCCCTCAACAAGAATGAGGAGATTAAGGTTGGAATTATTGATGCTTGGTCTGCAATTCTGAACCAGAAGGAAAAAGCTCGTAGCAGTAGCTCACCGTGCAGATTTTTTGCATCAACATTTGTGTGTGTAAGTTTGACAACCACTATAAACACCTTTCAAAAAATAAAATATATATTTGTAACATGCAAACTAACATCTACATTTTACTACAGCTTTACACAGCTGTAGCACCCTATGGCGATGACGCATTGAGATCTAAGAGATATTCAGAAAGAATGGACGATGAAATTAAGCGGACAGAAGGATTGAATCTTCAAGATATTGAGTTGGTAAACTACAAACAATATATATTTGCTAAAGTGCACCTAATATATATCAAGATTGCATTAAAGTACATCTACATGTGCAACTAACCTATTAATTATATGCATTCCAATTTCCAACAGTTTGTCTTCCCAATTGTCCACTCTGAACACTACTATGTAGGGGTGGGAATAGGCCAGGCCCCTTCATAGGGGCCTACGGCCTAGCCTACTTAGGGCCTAGCATATTTAGTAAAACGGCCAGGTCTAGGCCTAATTAGAAGCCTATTTAGTTCAATAGGCCTAGGCCTATATTTAAAAGCCTAGCCTACAAGCCCGTAGGCTTAGCCTATTTATATATATTGTATACATAACCTACAACACTAATTCCCAATACGCAAATCGCAAATACGACTTACTAAGTAGTAAACAGTGTTAGATATTACTAGTTACTACTGCTATGATGTTAAATTGCTAATAAGTAGTGTTGCTAATAACTAGTAATAATTCTGCTAGTTGTTTAGTGTTTACAGTTTACTAGCAATTCGTAAAGTAGTAATACTAATATAATATGAGGCTACTAGTAATTGATTGCAGGATTTATAGATTTGTAGTAATACTAGTAATTAGTAAACAAGGTATTGTTGAATTTTGTATTACGAACTTTTACTCATTAAACTTGTGGTGTTGGATATTGTATTATGAAATATGAACTTATGGTTTTCTCATTCATTATGAAATATGAATTTAAGTATTTTTTATAAATTTTTTACAGGTATACTTTAAAACGCTTAAAAATGTAGGCCTTAAATATGTTCGAAGCCTATTTAAATAGGCGCAAAGCATATTCAGGATCTATTTTGAAGCCTTTTTAAAGGCCTATATATTAAATAGGCTTTTAAAAAGGCTTTAGGCCAGGTCAGGCTAATTGTAGGCTCAGGCTTGAGCCTAAAAAAAACCCTACATACAGGCTCAGGCCCAAGCTCAGGCTTTCGATTTCCATAGTAGGCCCAGGCCTAATTTTCTAAAGCCCGGCTTGGCCTAGCCTATTTCCACCCCTACTACTATGTGCTTAACATAAATGTGAAGAACAAAAGATTTGACATCTTGGACAATTCATCAGCTGAAAGCCCCAAGAATGAGAAGTATGCAGATGTACCAACAACACTAGTAATGTTACTTACCAAATTTCATATATATCAACACTTTTATTAATATCAATACTAACAAGATCAAATAATACAGACCATGTTGGCTGACTACTTTCACCTCAAAGAGGACGATGCAAACACCAAACTTGTAAGGGGATTGACCCCAACTAGCCTCAGAATGTCATGGAGGGACAACAATAACAAGGTTGACTATGGTGTGTTCGCTATGCGACACATGGGGACTTATATGGGCAAGGGTACTAAAGGCTGGGACTGTGGATTGGAAAAAGAAAACAAGGAACAACTAAACAACACACGAGTGAAATACCTTGCTGAAATTGTGAATTCCCCAATAAATGAGTTCCGTGAAAACCGTATGAAAGATTCTAGGCAGATTGAAAAAGCCTCAAAGGCCAAGAAGTAACTAGTTGGTGGATGTAAGAATTGACAATTAGGTTTTTTGTAGTCAAGGTCTCTAACTATGTTTTTGATGTAGGCAAATAGATCCATATGCATGGCTGTTTTTTAGTTGTCTACGTATTTGCAGTGATGACTTGTATGCAAGTACCTGTAGTCTTCAAAAATGTTATTAAGTGTATACGTATCCAGTAAGTGCTTGCATTTATAATTGTCTACAAGTGCAGCTACAATTCTCTAAAAGTGCATGTATACTTTTCTAATAGTGCATGCAATTTTTTGTATTAGTGCATGGATTTGCACGGTATAAACACCTATTTTCAGAACTAGTGGATTCAATGCAACAAATTTTACTCATAAGAGCATGTAATTATATGAGCTAGTTTAATTAAATTGATCTAATTCTGTGTGTGCAAGTAGTTTAGGTTATATGTGCAACTAATCATCCGTGAATGTGCACCTACACTTGCCTGCCCACTAAAGCCAAAACCCTAAATACCTAAAACCTAAACCCTAAACACTCAACCCAAAACCTTGAAACCTTAACACTAATCCCTAAAACCCTGAATCATAAACCCATAACTTTGCGTACAAAAATTATGGAAAATGTGAGCTGCAAGTACTTTGGGTTATCTGTGCAACTAATTGCCCGTAAATATGCACTAAGATTTGCCACAGATTAAAACCTAAACCCTAGACCTTGAACCCTAAGCCCTAAAACCTACACCATAAACACTTAAACGCTAAATGTGCACGCAAAAATTACAGATAAGTGTATGGTGCAAGTACTTTATCTTATATATGCAACTAGTTATCTATAAATGTGCACCAAGACTTCCCTACCTAAAACCTAAACACCAAAACCAAAAACCCTAAACCCCAAACATTGAACCATAAAACCTAAACCCTAACACCCTAACTGTACATGCAAAAATTATGGGAAAATGTAGGTAGCAATTACATTATGTTATATGAGCAACTAACCACCTGTAAATATCAACCAATACTTCCCTGCCTAAACCCAAACCCCACAATCCTAAACACTAAACCCTAAAACCCTGAACCCTAAACCCTAAACCCTAAAACCTTGACTATGCATGCAAAATGTATAAAAAGATATACTCTGCAGGTACTTTAGCTTATATGTGCAAGTACCTTTCTCTAATTGTGCATCTAGACCTTTCTGCAACAAAATGTCACTCAAGGTTTACTCTGCAATAACTATAGACAATATTTGCATTAACTAAACAATATAAGTGCATATAATCTTCACTATTATGGCAACAGATTTGCATAAAGTTTTTAAACAATTTCCAGAACTGAATCATCTAATCAATGCTAAAACACCTTCCATATCTATTATGCCACAAGTATAAGAATCAGTCATAGTCATATTTTGATAGTATAATGTAAAAAAAAATAATTTTGCATCTAAATTATCTATGAGGGACACTGTTTCTTCCTCAGTACACAATTCCTGCTATCATAACCAGGTTTATTGCAAGTCTTGCATGTCCTCTCCTTCTTACTTTCTTCAACAACAATATCCTTGAATCCTTTAATGCGCTTACCACTCCCCTTGTTCTTTGCTTTCTTTGGTGGAAGAACAGAAACCTCGAAAGGAAACAGAAGAACCACAAATTGCCTCAATAATTGACCTCTTGCCAACAACAGAAGAACAGCAACCTGGGTCTGATAAAAGCATGTCTTTATGCTCCTTAATGATCTGAGAAAACATTTGCAAGCGATCCATATCAGACTGAACTATACTAATACAGCATTGAATATCCGACCAAACAGATTTCAATAACACCAACTTTTCATCTACACCTTCCCATTGATCAACAAACACCATCAATATCAAAACTCCGACCTGAAGATGCATCCTTAGTCCACCGCTTAACTACATATCTCAACGGAATTGAATCCAATTTCAAGTCTTTAAAAACTACAAAAATATGCCTACACAGCAGCCCCAACCTTTGAAACATTTTTCACCCACATGAAGCAATGACCTCCACAACATTATGCACGACACTAAAAATTGGATTGTCTCCATCTTTAATTTCATAGTACAAAAAACCTTGATCATCCCTAACATTTACAACTCGAAAACTAAAACATACTGCACAAATCTCATATTGAACCTCATAAAATATAGCAATAGTATACACATATGCAGCATGTTTCTCCATGGCCAGTGGTGTCTTCGAATTTGGAATACTTGCCTCAGAATCACTATTGAGTTTATTAATAGAGTAGCATTGAACGTCAATAGCACGATCAAAATGCATAAAAAATTTCAACCAAATTGGATTGAGGTGTAGTAAAAGAACCAAACAAACTATTCTCACTCTCAGAACGTGAAGTAGTCCTAATTAAACCATTGACGAATATCAAACAATTTCACAAACCAATTATGCTCCACCAACCCAAATTCCTCCATAACTAGATTCCATTGATGATCGAATTCAGTTGGTTCCAACATTTGATTCCATACAACGGAATTAAGCTTTGCCCTAAAAGACTCATTTCTACTCAAAGAGGGGCCAACCTTATCTCCTACCTTAGACATAATATGCTACATACAAAACCTATGCTTAGCTTCCTTAAACACACGTGGAAATGCAACCCTCATTGCTGGGTCTTGATCAGTTACAAACAATGTTGGCTCACTACCCATCGCTTCCTTGAATTTCTCAAACAACCATACATATGACTCAATATCCTCTTTTGTCAACAACCCAGCACCAAAAGTAATACATTTTTTATGGTTATTTACACCAGTGAATGGTGTAAATACCATATCATACATGGAAAAACAAAGGTCAAGTTTTGTCAGATACTACATGCATATATAGTGGGAACCTGTTGCATCTATAGCTATATATACTTGCACTATACCAAAAACACCTTACCAATAACATAACAAAAAATAATATTTATGCACTAACATAACAAAAACTAACATGTTTGTCTGATATGTGGCATCAAATGACACAACATCACCAAAAAGGGTAAAGTTCTTCCTAGAAACCGCATCGGCTCAAAAAACCCTGGATAACTGATCAAACTCATCAAGATCAAATGCAAAGAAAAGAGCTGGGCATACTTCTTTTTTCTTTAAGAAATTAGTCACAACCATCTGAGCATCAACACCAGAACAATAAGAATTTATGTCCCGTTTATTATTTTGGAATTCCACACTTGTTGCACCTACATTTGAGAAACTCCCCACCATCTCCTTGAACAACCGAAAACTTTGCACTGGCCCAATGTTCGCTTTTACACAGTTAGCTACGAACTTCATGTGACCAACCCCAATCTTCCTATTCCCTTTAAGAAATCGTCTTGACAATAATGAGGATAGTGAATGATTGTGACGCTCCTCAAACAAGTGAATACAATAAGTACCATTACTCGCATATCTAAAAGCAACGCGAGCCCTACACCCAACCCTATTCGAATTTCTCCGCCTCTTTCTAACAGAACACTCAACACCATCCAATTCTGCTGCTGAAGAGCTATCCATACAAACGACATTCTTAAAACCCACCCTACTACAAACAATATATTTCCAAACTATCACCCCATAACTAGATTTTTTCATCGTGCTGTGTCGAATATCAAACCCCACAACTGAAGCATACTTAATATAAAATTCAACAGCAGAATCCAAATAAGGAAAAACCTTCCCAACAATAGATTTAACCGAATCTTCACAAACAGGAACATGATATTTTGTCAAACCAGGAGAAATATCCAAACGATAAAAATCACATTCACCTGTGTGTCCAACTACTTTAAATTAATGCACCATTATGTAATAAATGCAAAAAAATGTATAACTCTTGAGACTCTAGCATAAACTATATACAATAAATAATTAGTGCAAGTACTTAAACCACAATAAGCATGTAAATGATATTAAATGTGCACCTAGTACTAAACAGAGATGCATCTACTTCAAATCAACAAAAAACTAAATATTACATACGTAAGTCATAGTATGCACGTAAATCATATAAAAGATGCACCCAATACTACCGAAAGATGCATCTACTTGGAATCAACAAAAAACAATTAAAAATAAATACAATTAAATAAGCATTGTACCTACTTATAAAGCAATATGCATATAAATTGTGTACACAGTGCATCCAATACACAATATATATGCAATTAAAAATAACTTACGTATTTACAAAAGAAACTAAATTATAACAAAAATGCACCAGTTATCTACGATAAAATAAATACAATTAAACATGAATTCCACCTACTTATAAGTCAATGTGCATATAATTTGTATACATAATGCATCCAATACACAATATATATATATATATATATATATATATATATATATATATGCAATTAAAAAATAACTTAATTATTTACAAAAGCAACTAAATTATAACAAAAACTGCATCCAATATTGGTAACAACGCATATAATACACGAACTCAAAACACAAACAATACCTGACTCCATTGCGATCGTATGAGCCAACAACAATCGATGAAGAATTTGAAATTGGTAAACACTAACTGGGAACTCCTACGCGATCAACAAACTCAGACATGTTGTTGGCCGAAGAAATTAGTAAAGAAGAATTGGGATGCCTATGCGAAACAAGAACTATGACTCCTACACGATCAACAAACTCATACATGTAGTTCGACGACGAATTTTGTAAGGAAGAATTGGGGCGCCTACGCGATCACATGAGGTGTTATGTGAATAGCATTAAAAGATTAGGAAATAAAAAGCAAAAAGACAAGAAACCCCTTACCGCCGGCTAGATGCGAAAAATCCTGAGCAACTATTGACGTTGAATAAAAGATGATCAACGACTTGGGTTTGTTCTTATTTCTTACCTAGGCGCACAGTACGCACGTGAACGGCTCCCTATATATATATATATATATATATATATATATATATATATATATATGTATATGTATATATATAGTCATAATCAGGTGTGGTCGCGTCTTAACGTGCGGTCAGTGCGGCCACACCACTATATATCCATATATACACCACACAATGTTAGAAAATGCACCACACAAATATGCACTATTAGGTACACATCACCACAAAACACACCACTAGATATGCAAATATACACCACACAGTGTTAGAAAATGCACCATTTGGGGCAGGGAAGTTATGGTGCATTATTTTGGGTGTGGTGTGTTTATTGGTGTTTTTGTGTATTTTCATTGTGGTGCATTTTATAACATTGAGTGGTGTATATTTCTATACATAATGGTGTATTTCGCACCGGCCGCATGGGAAGGCGCGGCCACATTTGAATAGAAATATATATATATATATATATATATATATATATATATAGGGTTGCACTCTCGTGCGTACTGTCGCCCAGGTAAGCAATGAGAATGCTTCACAACCGTCCACGTGCCCAGATTAACGAATCAGATGCAATTTTAAAAAAATGACGCGGTCGCATTTTTGTAAATAACCAGAACTTTGGTGCACCTAGTTTCACTTATAAGTGCACCTAATTTCACTTATAAGTGCACCTATTTTCACTTACAAGTGCACCTATTTTCGGACATATTTTCAATTACAAGTGCAAGTAATTTAACTTGTTAATATTCATCCATCTAGTTTCGTAAATATTTTCACTTACAAATGCAAGTAATTTACCTTGTTAATATTCATGCACCTGGTGCAACCTAGGTGAACCTACTTAGAACATTAGATGCACCTAGTTATAACATTAGGTGCACTTAGTATTAATGCTCATTGTACAATTTACTTACACTTGTAATACATTTTACTTGCACGTGTGCACCTATTTTCACTTAAAAGTGTAAGTAATTGACCTTGTTAACATTTATGCACCTGGGTGCACCTAGGTGCACATAGTTATAACATTATGTACACCTAGTTATAACCTTAGGTGCAACTACATTCATGACACGTGGCGCGTTGCGATTCGTCCGCAGTTCTCTCATGGGTGACCAGTACGCACCTGAACGCGATCCTATATGTGTGTGTGTGTTTGTGTGTGTATACACACACACACACACACACACACACATATTTATATATATATATATAGAAGTTTATTCACGTGAGGACTAATGTATTATAGAGAATTTTGAGGATCAATCCTAGCCATTGATTTCTAAAAATTAATGGTGTAGATTTAGGTAATGTTTAGATTAGTTTTTTAGTTAATTAAGGGCAAATATGATATTTTACACTAATTAGTATTATGGAAAGCTTTTGATTAATTAATATAGAATCACTATGGAATTATAATTAAGGTTAGAAAATCAGTATTTCATTCCATACAGACGAAACAAAAGACAAACTGAAGACTGGCATAGAAAAGGTTATGAACACTGTTGTGTGCCTATTTACTGAGTATTGTGTGCTTATAACGTATGAGTTATGTGCCTAACGTGTAAAATAATAGAATTATGTTAATGAAAGTTTTAAAAATAATTGTTTTTATTAAAGGTTATGAACACCGGTGTGTGCCTACGTCGTATTCAAATGCTTTGCTTTTTATTAATTTTTTTGGGAAGAGTTTTTTGCATCAGCTTCATGTATATACTTGAATTACCTGTGACGTATTAGTTGTGTGCATAGTGTGAATAATAATAGAAGTAGGTAATGAAAAATTTAAGGAATAATTTTTTTTAAGTGTTAGATTGATTACTCAATGCTTTTGCTTTATTAATTTTTGTTTTGGAAGAATTTTGTGCATATATTTTACTTATATTCCGTATGCGTAAGGAAACATACAATGTGTGACATTTACTAATATAATGTATGTCTCAATAATTAAATTGTGTGCCCAGACGGATAGGAAGGAAATACTAAGGCACAGAATACTCAGTAAATAGGCACACACCGGTGTTCATAACCCCTTTTAAAAAAAAAAACTATCTTTAAAACTTCTCATTAACCTACTTCTATTATTTTTCACGTTAGGCACACAACTCATACGTTATACGCACACAATACTCAGTAAATAAGTACACATCAGTGATTATAACATTTTCTACGTGAGTCTTTGGTTTGTTTTTTGTTTCGTCCGTATGGAATGCAGTATTGATTTTCTAACCTTAATTACAATTCAATAGTGATTCTATATTAGTTAATCAAAAGCCTTCCATAATACTAATTAATATAAAATATCATCTTTGCCCTTAATTACTAATTGTATGTGTCATTACCATATTAATCATCTTCTAATCTAGGTCGTTTATGTTTTTTGATTTGATGGCTATGATTAGTCCTCATAGTCCTTTATAGTATATAGTCCTGATGTGAACAAGGGCCTTATATATACCATTTATTTATTTATACTCTTTTAAATTATATTTGGCCTATGTAGAGAAGGGCTAGAATGAAATGAATATATAAATTGAGGCCAATTGCATGACAACGGAGTATCTATTTGAAAGGATCTACGAAATCAATGGGGCCAAATTAAAAGTTAAAAAAATTCAAAGTAAGAAACCCAATATCATAATCCTTAAATCTCTAACCCACGACTCAACACCCTTCAAGTATGAGACTTTGGGAGGTGGGGTGAGAACGAAAATGGGATGGGAAGGGATATTTGAGAATTTACCGGGGGGGGGGGGCAAATTATTGTGTGGACCATGCCACAAAACGACGTCGTTTAATCCTAAAAAAAATAAAATTCGCTACTTTGATTTTAACGGCGTCAATTGTCCGTTATTCATTCTCTCCTTCGTTGTTGTGTAGTCATCGCGTTGCTCGCTCATTCTCTCCTTCGCTACTTTGATTTCTCTCTCTCCTCTTCTCTCTGCAAATTGTTTCCGAATTGCTTGGCACATTGATTTCCAATTGCTGATTTACCTTCGCGAATTGCGATTTCTTTGTCTACAAATTCTCTTCGCTATTTCCTTCTCGCTTCTCTCTCAACTTAATACAGGTAAACATATGATTTATGTTTTGTTTTTAATTTGAATTTCAATTTATATTTGTTTATTTTTCTATACTATAGGTGATTCGAATGCTTTGATTGATGATGAATTGATTTCTACAATTGATGTTGATTCAGATTTGTCTTTTGCGTATTTTTCTGATTTGCATCGCATTGCAGTAGATGTATTGTGTCTAGGGTTTGGTTAGTTGATTGGACAAGGTACATTATTTTAATCAATAGGGTACATTATTTTAACACATAGGGTACATTATTTTCTCATGTTAACTTTTAGAGGCTTTTATGTAAATTTTGAGTTCTTTGTCTGTAAAAAAAATTCTACCTTGAAACTGAGCTTCAAACAGTAATATTCTTTGGAAACGTCAAACCCAATAAATCTTTTGGATTGCAGAGGTTTTATTTTTCCTACTTAAAATAAAAATCTTGTTTCTGCTATTCTTATGGGAATTGAAGGGTTTTTATTCCACCTCTGAATTGTAATGATTCATTGTCAATGATAGAAACATTTGATCACACATTACTTTTCTTGGCATTGGTTTCATAAGCATTGGTTTCATAAGCATTGGAAATGAGAATGATTTCATTAATTTCTTTATAGGTCCAATTCCTATTAAGCTCTTAACCAGGTGTTATACTGATATTTGTCACTGAGAAATCAATAAAATTCTTAGTTTGCATGATATGCATTTTATCTTAAGGTGTGATGTAGTGAATTTCTGAGTAATGACCTTCCATAACTTGATTACCAGCAAGTTTCCAGTTCTTTGAACTCTCTATAAACACAATATGTAAGTTCATTTTAATTTAGTTTTTCCCTCTTCACCTGCAAATTCAACACAATATGCATTTGAGCTTTTTGTATGTAGAAGCTAAGATGAATACTAATTAATTTCCGACTAACTCACTCTTTCTGCTAAGCTATGATATGATATAGTATGTAGATCATTCATTTCATTCCAAGCTAATATTAAGGATATGAATATATGTTGTAGTTCTTTGTTACCATTGCTTGCGTATTTTGAACATTCATTGTGTTGAAATAATTCCTGAGAAATATATTTGTAAAAGGTGGACAAAAAAGGTGGTTGAAGTCAGGATTATGGATATTGCATCTTCTTCTAGTATGTTTACAATTGCTTCTCCAGTTTGTGTTATAGAAATTGACAGAAAATTCCAAATGTTAGTTCTATAAAGTCAAGACAATTGCAGAGCTCGACAACTTTGTGAAGTACTTTTTGAAGATGGTAGAAGAAGGATTGAAGGTGAGGTTGGTCCTACTTGCTTTGATAACTTTTAAAGATCTATGCAAAGTGGTGGTATACAGAATCCTTTACAAAGTGGTATAAAAGGCAACCGTAATCGAAGGCTAATTAGTATAGTACAAAAAAAAAACTATAACCAAGCAAGAAGCCGAAAGAATTATGCAAAGACGGTTAAATATAACACAAAGGCTGCAATCTAATCTTTTGTGCAGCAAGTTGTTTCCGATATTGTTGGTAGTAGTATCTTGTTCATCCTAGTGGCAATACTAGTTCACAGTTGGTTTGTGTTAGGTCTAAGTCTCAAAGCAATTTAAATGATAATTAGAAGAAGTTGTATTGAAATTTTGTTTACTTATATATGCACTTGACAGATTATGAACATGTTTTTTGCTTTGTGAGTTAATAAAATGCATCCTTGTTGAGGCTAGTTGTATTCATCAACTGATAATTAAAAGAAGTTGTACTAGTATATGCACCTGAAAAATTATGAACATATTTTTTTGCTTTATGTATTAATCAAATAAATCATTGTTAAGGTCATATGTGTTCATGAACTGACCATCACTTGATTTGGTTATGTACTATATGTGTTAGAATAATGTATCTTATGTTCTAAAATAATGTACTCTATGAATTAACAAAATGTATCTTTGTTAAGATCACATGTGTTCATAAATTAACAAAATGTATCTTTGTTAAGATCACATGTGTTCATAAACTGACCATAACTTGATTTGATAATGTACTCTATGGGTTAGAATAATGTACCTTAGGTTTTAAAATAATGTACCCTGTGAGTTAACAAAATGTATCTTTGTTAAGATCACATGTGTTCATAAACTGACCATAACTTGATTTGATAATGTACTCTATGGGTTAGAATAATGTACCTTATGTTCTAAAATAATGTACCTTGTGAGTTAACAAAATGTATCTTTGTTAAGGACACATGTTTTTATGAAATGACTGTCACTTGATTTGGTAATATACTATGTGAATTAGAATAATGTACCTTATGCTCTAAAATAATGTACCTTATGCTCTAAAATAATGTACCTTATGAGTAAACAAAATGTATCCTTGTTAAAGTCACGTGTTATCATGAAATGACCATCACTTGATTTGATATATACTCTGTGGGTTAGAATAATATACCTGTTGGTCCCGAATGGGTGGTGAAAAGTCTAGAGGTGGGGGGGGTGAATAGACTTTTCAAGCAAATTAAAAATTAATAACACTTTAATTAAAAATAATTCCAAGTGAATAAATTCAACTTGAAATGCACAGCGGAATAAAGTACGTAAAGTGCTATAATTAAAACGCAGTGAAGGAGATGAGATATATCACATGCAATACGATAGAAATACTTGGAATAGCTCAAATGTGATATATAATAAATTTGGCTTGCATACGGACGTAAGAGATAACAAATAATAGCAAACCCAGATAAGAATGAATAGTGATGAATAGTGACGAAATAGTAACTGGGTTTAGAAAATATTATGCTCCAAATTAGAGTGTGTGTGTGAGCATGAATATTATGTGTGCAGAGCAAAAATATATATATGGGCAGTAAATAAATGAGAGAGAGATTTTTTAAGTGGTTCGGCCAAACCCAGCCTACGTCCACTATACTCCTTTCACTATCTTCAATCACCCAGATACAATAGTGAACACCAAGTGCCAACCCAGCACTTCTATCTACACCTAGTAGATATTGAGTATTTCGCACAAAGCTATACTCCTACACCAACGAGTGTCTCGCACAAAGCTACACTCCCTAGGGTTTTCACAAGCTTCTCTTGTTACTCAGCCATCTGTCTACACCACGTAGAAATTTTGATACAAGGTAGTAAAAGAGAATATTTTTCTCCAACTCTCAAGGACTAGAGATATGGGTTTCTGATTTTTCGAATTTTTCTTGTTTTGCTACTCTCAGATGTTTCACACTGCCTTTCTTGCTTATCACTTGTATATCTCTTTTTTTTTTCTCTTTACTTCTTCTTGCTCAAGTGTCCCGTATTTATAGCTGATGAAAGAATTAATCCGTTGGAAAAAATTAATTCTTTATTGTTGATCTCATGTGCTGATTGCAGTCTCCATGTGGTTTAGGTAGTGTGCTGAGTTGTATTTCCGTTGTTGTATTTCTTCAGACTTCTTCCTTTGTCTTTGCATCTCCAGATATTCCTGCGTGATGCCTCCTGATATTCTGGTCATCAGTCTCTCCGCTTATTCAAAATATACAGAACTGATATTCCTCCGCTTGTTTTTCTTTCTCCCCTCCTGATATTCCTCCTCCAACTTTTCTTTTCTGGCCGAAAGGCCTTCTTTAATAACTTAAAATAATTAGTGTAGTGTAGTATTTGGAGCAAATCAGTCAAATATATCCGTTGAAGTGGGATAATTTGAACAAATCAGATTTATACACCTTTGTCTTTTTGTGTTTATATTACTTCCTTGTAATATTCTTCTTTTGTCCTTAGTGTTTGTATTACTTCCTTGTAAAATCCTTCATTTGTCCTTAGTGTTTGTATTACTTCCTTGTAATATTCCTTCATGAATTTTCGCATCTTCCATGTGCATTTTCGCAGTCTTCAATGTGCATTTTCATCTAAATTAATTTTTCTCAAAATAAACTCTCCTGGGATTCGAACACAGCACCACTTAGATCATTTCCCAAGTTCAACTCCAATGCTCTGCTCAATCCTTTGTTTACTATGCCTGTAAATAATATATAAGTAGTAATATTCTGAGAAGTTCTGATTTCCTAAAATTTCGTGGCTTAGGGGATTCGAACCAGAGACCCTTCACCATGTATACAAGTCTTCTACCATCTCTGCTACTTCAACCATTTGCTTTTTCTAGTGCTCCAATTAAATTTAAGCTCCGTCCAATTCGAACAAAGTTCCTTCATTCTCCAAGAATTCTTCCAAGTGGACTTCTTAACTCTTTTAGATACATACCTCTACGAAATTTTTGGCTTTCTAATTTTTCAAACTAAAATACATTTTTGGCTCATCAAAATCTAAATACAAATATTCCTAACAATTTCCCCCTTTTTGATGATGTCAAAACATATACTCAGTCATTTGGCTTAGTCTTTGAAAAATATAAACTTCAAAAATTTTCATTTTATTTCGACTAGCCATAGATGAGTTTAACAATGATTTTTGACTTAGAAGAATTGTTTTCAGACAATAAAATTCCTACATGCATTATTGAGACTGGTTTAATTCATTTTAAAATATTTCTCAATCATGCATTTATACAAACTAAATCAAAAACAATTCTTCATACCAAAAAATTAAAATAACTTGTACTGAATAACTCCTTCCCCCTAACTCCTTCCCCCTATGTATATGCCAAGAATAAATAAAGAACACGTATACCAAATATTTACCTCTTTGCGATCCTTTTTTTTTTTTAGACTTCTTTTGCACCAAATGACTGTCATTCTTTTCCCCTTTTTGACATCATCAAAGAAACGCTGGATAGGAATGAAATCCTTGCTCTTGAATCATTTGCGCCATGGTGCATTTGCTTGCTTGTGCCACAAGTTAGCAAAAATTGATTATTCCACAAAATAGGATACCAGACCCTAATAATAGGATCAACCTAACCATTTCACAATAAGGCATAGCCCCGATAGATCACTGTTCCCTTGTGATAAAAATGATTGAAAACCGCAATGGACGAGAACAGTAAGAGGTGATAATTAATATCTTTCGACAGTACGACCTTCCTTGAAACCCTTAATTTGTTTGAACAATTTTCACACGATCTCCTTTGCTATAAAATCACCATTCGTCGTTCCATCAATCTCCTTGATTTTATAGCTTACATAAAAGAAATGGCAAATACGACATATCCCTCATCTTCGGATAACTCTTCCTTTTGGGATGACATTATCGTATCACCGTTAAGAGATAGTGCACAAAGTATAGATTTTACTGCTGTCGAAAATTTTGAGAATGCTCCACCAGAGTCGAAAGAGATAATTGCTTCACCAGGTACAGATGTTGTGGCTATTGATCAAGGTGCTGCTGTAGTAGTGGAGGAAGATAATACCACTGCAACGCTAGATGTAGCAGCTATGAATGCAAGTGTATTTCGTGGGAGAAAGAGAGCTAGAAGAACATTTTGTGATACTACCACGCTAACTTTTGAAAACTTTTCTGAATATTTTTATCTGCCTTCTGAACAAGCTGCAGCGGAATTGCAGGTTGGGCGCGAAGTTTTTAAGAAAAAGTGTAGGGAAGTGGGAATTTCCTACTGGCCTTATCGAAAACTCGTGAGTCTGGACAGATTATTGGCAAAAGTTCAGGTAATTTCTATATTCCTATATCTTTTTCACCTTAACATTTTCGAAGGGGGTTTAACAAAGTGTGATATAGGAATTTGGTGAAATCAAGGATCAAGCTGAACTGTAAAGAACAATTAAGGGGCTGGAGGACGAGAGAGATGCGATACTTCAAAATCCAAATTTAGACTTGGCTGAAGCAACAGTAAGGCTTAGAGACAAATGTGATAGGAATAGTTCTAGAAAGAGAAGGTATATAGATCCAGCAGCTTTTCCTTCAACTACTCCTGGAAGTTCATCACAAGCTCCTATATTTTCTGATATTCCTGAATTAGCACCGGAAGCTTTTCCTTCCACTACACCTGGAGTTCATCACAAGCTCCTATATTTCCTGATATTCCTGAATTAGCACCAGAAGAAATACAGGAGGTACTTGCTTGGCTAGATGAGGATGATCCTCCTCCCAAAAATATTAGCCACAAATAAGCATAGAGAGCATGGATGGAGAATACTATGTATATAAAAAAAAATCTCTTTAGATCATGTATAGGCGTACTGCAAGTAACATACGAAAGCATCACAATTTTATATATATATATATATATATATATATATATATATATATATTTAAAATTTTTCGTAATACATAATCCATCAAAACAGGCAATCCCCAAACCTTTTCTACTTTACGAATCCAAGGATAAAAGAATTACATAAAATGCTTACTATTTTAACAAACAAACAAAAACATGTAGTGCAATAAAGGATTACTACGGGAAAGCATATATCTACGTGATTGTGTGTGTATTGTACATGCCATTCTAATAATGAAGATAATGGTAGATAATCATGAAATGCCATAGGAATAAATCACCAAACACACTTATATAACATATAAACTTATGCAACGTTACATGCAAATAAAAACATATACTTGAGCTATAATTAGAGATTAAGATTTAGATACTTAGCTCAATTCAATCATGCCCATTTCATGCCTTAGAGTGATGAATCTTGATTCGCATAAAGGCTTTGTAAGGATGTCCGCAATTTGATTTTCAGTGGGTATGTACTCAATCTTTAGATCTTTCTTTTCGATGTGATCCCGGATGAAATGGTGTCTTACATCAATGTGCTTGGTTCGTGAATGAAGTACAGGATTTTGGGTAATCGCGATTGCACTAGTATTGTCACAAAAAATACTAACATCATCGCAATTAATTCCATAATCCTTTAACTGTTGTTTCATCCACAAAATTTGTGCACAACAACTCCCTGCTGCGATATATTCTGCTTCGGCTGTGCTTGTCGCAATGGAGTTTTGTTTCTTACTAAACCAAGAAACTAACCTTCCCCCTAAGAACTGGCACGTCCCTGAGGTACTTTTTCTATCAATTTTGCAACCTGCAAAATCTGCATCTGAAAATCCTGTTAGTTCAAAGTTACCTTCTTTTGGATACCACAGTCCAACGTTGATAGTGCTTTTGAGGTAACGAATAATTTTCTTGGTCGCAAGAAAATGACTCTCTTTGGGTTGTGATTGGAATCTCGCACATACACCTACTGAATATGATATGTCGGGTCTACTTGCAGTGAGGTATAGCAAAGATCCAATCATTCCTCGATACTTCGTTTGATCAACATCTTTGCCTTTTTCATCCTTGTCCAGTTTGAGAGATGTGCTGATTGGAATTTTGACTGAGCTTTTTCCTTCTAAGCCGAATTTCTTGATAAGATCTCTTGTGTATTTGGATTGATTAATGAATATACCTTCCTTCGATTGTTTGACTTGCAATCCAAGAAAGTAATTTAGTTCTCCCATCATGCTCATTTCGAATCTGTTTTGCATAAGCTTAGAAAATTTCTCACATAAATTGGCATTAGTACTTCCAAAAATAATATCATCAACATAAATTTGTACTAATAAAATATGATTATTTTCTTGAATTCTAAATAAGGTTTTGTCAACAAGGCCTTTGGTAAAACCACAACTAATTAAAAACATTGATAGGGTATCATACCAAGCTCTAGGTGCTTGTTTTAACCCATATAATGCCTTCTTTAGTTTATAAACCTTGTCAACTTCACCTTGTACCTCAAATCCGGGTGGTTGTTCAACATATACTTCCTCTTCAAGTAAGCCATTAAGGAATGCACTTTTCACGTCCATTTGATAAACCGTGAAATTCTTGTATGCAGCGTAGGCTAGGAAAATTCGGATCGCTTCAAGTCTTGCAACTGGGGCAAAAGTCTCATCAAAATCTATTCCTTCTTCTTGAGAATATCCCTTTGCCACTAGCCTTGCTTTATTCCTAACAATGATGCCATCTTCGTTTGCTTTGTTCCTAAAGACCCATTTAGTTCCAATAACATTGTGATTTTTTGGTCTTGGGACAAGCTCCCAAACATCATTTCTTTTGAATTGATTCAATTCTTCTTGCATAGCCTCAATCCAACTTGCATCACTTAAAGCTTCGTCAATTTCTTTCGGTTCCATTTGAGATAGAAAGCATGCAAACAAAGCATCCCTTGTAGAAGATCTTGTTTTCACACCATCGTGCAAGTTTCCAATAATAAGATCTTGAGGGTGATCTTTGAGCCATCTCAAATCTGGTTGAAAGTTGTTTAGGGGAGAGGATGACAGAGTAAGGTTATTTGTAAGTGGGATTGAGAAAGATGGGTTTTGGTTTGTAGAGTTGGTTCCATCCTCATTTCCAAGGTCAGCCTCAACTTCATCACCTGCTGCGTCATTTATGTACTGCTTTCCAATTTCAGTGAAATTTAATTCTAGATCATTTAACCCCTGTAAAACATCATCTTCAGAAGAATCATTAGTAACACTTAAATCATTATGGACGTTCTTACCCATATTTGGAGTATTTGGTTCTTGGATTTTTGGTGATTCATCAAATACAACATGAATTGATTCTTCTACCACCACTGTCCTTTTGTTTAGTATTCTGAATGCTCTACTGGTAGACGAATATCCCAAAAATATTGCTTCATCTGCACGCTCATCAAATGTTTTTAGATACGATTTACCATTATTAAGAACAAAACATTTGCAACCAAAAGAGTGAAAATAGCTAAGATTAGGCTTTCTCCCTTTCCATAATTCATATGGTGTCTTGTTGTATATTTTGTGAATCATGCTTCTGTTCTGAGTATAACAAGCAGTGTTGATAGCCTCCGCCCAAAAACGTTTGGGTAGTTCGGCTGCTGAAATCATGACCCGTGCAGCTTCTTTAAGTGTTCTATTTCTTCTTTCGGCTACACCATTTTGTTGTGGCGTCCTTGCGGCAGATAGTTGGTGCAAAACCCCTTGTGAACTGCAGTAGGCCTGAATCACACCATTCACGAATTCTGTACCTCTGTCTGTACGGATTTTGGAGATTTTTGCGTCCTTTTCGTTTTGAAGTTGTTGCAAGAGCTCTGGCAATCTTTGTTCCACTTCGTTCTTCTTATTGATGAATATCGTCCAAGTGTACCTGGAAAAATCATCAACAACAACAAGAGTATATTTCTTACCACTTATACATACCGGGTCTACTGGACCAAAGAGATCCATATGTAGTAGACTAAGAGGTCTTGATGTAGATTCTTGTGTCTTAGATTTGAAAGAAGACTTGATTTGCTTTCCTTTCTGACACGCATCACAGATTTGATCCTTCTTGTATACAATGTTGGGTAAACCTTCAACTAACTTACATTTTGCAAGCTTGTTAATAGACTTGAAGTTTAAGTGATTTAATTTCCTGTGCCATTCCCAACTCGTAGTGCTTGAGTTATTTGCCATTAAACATACAGAGTCCTTCGTTGCGCTCCAATCAACCACATACATATTTTTCTTTCTCCTTCCGGTGAGCACAGTTTTCTTTGTGGATTCTTCTTTAACTCGGCATTTGTCTTTGAAGAACTCTACAAGATATCCTTTGTCGCAGAATTGGCTAGTGCTAAGGAGATTAAACTTTAGTCCTTCTACGTATGATACATTTTCAATCCTTAGACCATTCTTGATAACAGTTCCGATTCCCTTTGTTATTCCATGATCATTTCCACCAAATATGACTTTTGGTCCTTCGATATTTCTGAACTCTACAAGACTAGCTTTATTGCCGGTCATATGTCGAGAACATCCGCTATCAAAGTACCAAATATCCTGCAACACAATTGTAACACCCCAATTTTCAACTCTTACATTTATTACAAAATCCGTAATAAAACGCTGCGGAAGCTTACATCATATCAACAGAAAACCGGGTGCTACCGCCACACCTAGAGTGAATTCTATCACCTCTTTGACAAACTCCACTCTAAGTGCACAGGCTAAACTTACAACATTAATAACAATCCCTGTCTACATCAAAGAGTAGACCTCAACCTGTACTTCCCTTCTATTCCGAGCTCATCGGCTACAGGGGCCCACACTAATCTGCAACTGATAAGAAACACATTGAAGTGCAGTTAGCACGACGGCTAAGTAAGGATATCCAATGTCACTCAAAAGTAGACAAAGGTTGGAAAACATAATCATTTGGAAAATAGTATATCGTTCAGTGAATCAAAATCCACTCGTCTCGTAAGACAAAATCATTTCTTTCTCAAAGACGTTACAGAGTAACTCTTTACTCATTTTTAAAACTTCCTTAGTTTCATATAGTAAGAGTGAGGCCTACAACCTCGGGCCATGGCACTCCAACCCTCCCGTAGGTTCCTCCCTTATCCCAACCCCGGGCCGTGGCACTCAAGCCTTCCCGTGGGCACCTCTCCTTATTCCAACATGACGACATAACGGCGAATAGACTTCGCTCTAACAATATAACGACCACTGGGCAAGGGCACTTAAAGCCACCCGTGGGTCAATCAAGGTCCTCCTCAACTTACTTTAGAAACTACGGTTTTGAAAACATGATTCTTACTCAAATCATTTCTTTTGGACATATTTCACCAATGAGTCCAATATTTGAAATCGGCTACCTCTTTAGCCCCTGAAGGATTTTCAAACATCATTTTCTCAAACAATAAGGTTTTGACAACCTTTATATCAAAATAGCATACGTTTTTCAACGTAAGTTTTCATAAACATTTTTGGATACACTTCATATGTCCATCTCACACTTAAAATCAACCAACATCCTTAACTATCGTCCTCAACAACTTTCACTATGATCAACACCATTAGATCATAACTTGAGGATATCGTACATCCAAATATATATAAATTCTAATAGGTAAGGTCATTGCCTAACCATAACCCAAAAACATCCAACAACTACTTTCTCAAGATTCACCATATACAACCTTTATCTCAACATTTCCATATGACAATTTCCTCAATACACATCATAATAATATCTTTACCTAACTTTATCACCATTAACTCACTAACTACCTCACAATTATCATTAACACATCCATAATCATACTAAGCATAATTCAGAAAATTCAGCTTGGCGCAGTCCGAAAGATTGAGCCGGTAAAAATAGTTCCCGAACTCTTTTTCACTTGAAATTTTTATGGTAGAACCCCAACTTATAGTACTTGATGTCCATAAAAAGTTTTGGTCATTTTGGTCCGCGAATAAACACAGAAAATTCCATCTTTGCCCTTGGCAGTGTGCTGTCCGGAATTTTTCTCTCTCTGGACCAGTTTTGGAGAAAAATTCGAAAACCATACTTATACTACTCCGATCATTATGAAATTTTATATGCGGGTTCTACACTTATAGAACTACATGTCTAAAAAAAATAGGATTAAAATACCTTACCAATTTTTCCCAATAAATCTCGGAAGTTACTGCCAGAATCTATCCTGATTTCCTTTCACTATTTTCACAAGTATAAGCCTATATGGACATAAATATAACATATACAAGCATATCCAAGCTATGAACATGTATACAAAAATATTCCCAAAGCTCCAAAAACACCATATTTCAACCAAAATCAATTATCCAAATTCAAGTGACTAATTCCAACTTAAGGGAATTCCTTACCTCAAAGGTTTATTAACACCTTAGGAAGAAATTGTTGGATCTTTCCCCAACTTTCACCTTAAAACCCTAGGTCCAAATCAACACCAAAACATCAAATATCAAGAAACTAAGCATAGATTCATAACCTAGGAAGGATTACAAGGCTTTCTACCGAATAAAATCGAAAACTTACCGAATAAAATTGAGAGTTGAGAAGGATTTTGGCTATGGAAGCAATGGAGGAAGAAGAATGGTGAAGATGATCTCTCTCTCTCTCCTCTCCTCTTCATTTCGGCAAAAGCAAGGGAAAAAGGAAAAAAAATTGGCTTTTATACTACATCACAATCTTATGTGATAAGATTGGAAAAAAATAATAAAATAATAAAATATCTTCCAACTTATCAGTTGGGGTCCAAACAGATAAAGTTTCGGTGGAAAATAATCCAGATAGAATAATTTCCGAAACTAAAAATTTATTCCAGACTAACCCTCAAAATTGGGCTAGGTTCGGTACACCGCGAAATTTAGCGATGTACGATCAAAATAAATTTTCGCTGCTATGGGCTAATCTAATTAAATAGGAAATTCAAGAATAATAGTATGGTGTCTAGAAATCCATTTCCTAGGACAAACAAGTCCAAATACTAGTTCCTAAAAATTTTACGGTTCGTGACCGGTACGTAGGTTCGCAGCTTAATAACAACTATACTCACTTATAAAAATTCTTTTGAAATATCTGAAGATCATAACTTAGGAATGTCAACGCCTTAGGATAATGTTAATAAAATACGGGGTATTACAACAATTAAGTATTTTTAGGTACCCAGATTTGTTTG
The DNA here is from genome assembly GCF_003576645.1 of Ipomoea triloba. Lineage (NCBI taxonomy): Eukaryota > Viridiplantae > Streptophyta > Magnoliopsida > Solanales > Convolvulaceae > Ipomoea > Ipomoea triloba. The sequence goes on from NC_044928.1 coordinate 16,854,524, forward strand.
GGTCCTTCCTTGTTAGTGATTTTAGGCATCCAAACCCACCTAGATCTCATTAATCCAAGATTAGGTGATTTGTAACCATTGACAGTATTATAATTATAAGGAATTTGGACATTCTTTTTGTGGGCTGGCATTTGTCCAACATTCATTTTTTTAATAAAATGAAATGCGTTGAACCTCATTTTTGTCCATGGTTTGATTTCATCATGCCAGTCCTCTTCAGTAGGATAATCCCTACCAAACCTCATCATCGGAAATTGTTTCCTATGAGGTCTTTGCGCAGTTGACTCATTGGTAAATCTCTTACGATAACCAAACTCATGCTTTTTAAAATTCTGCATTGGCGAAAAATTATTGCTTTGAAGCTTCGACCTTGCAGTGTTTATTCTAGCATTAGTTTGATAACCAATTCCTTGTCTCATAGTGCTATCTTGACTTTTGACAAATTTTACTACTTGGGCTTTATTAGTTAAAGAAGTAGTAGAATTAGTCAATTTTTCAGAAATTTTAGAACATGTAGGATCATAGCCCAGTCCGGCTTTATCTCCTGAGGGTTTTTGCATATTTACCATTTTATCCATTATTTTGGATGAATGTGTAAATGATGCTATTGTCTCCCTAAGATTATGTTCTCTAATTTCTCTAGCTTTACACTCTTCTTGAAGGCGAATATTTTCAGCTTTCAAGTTTCTCATCTCAAGTAAAGCATTTTGCAATTTCTCATTTATTTTATCTTTTTCAAGAATTAGAGAATCATTGCGCTCTTTGAGTTGAGAATGAGTGTCCATAACAGTTTGACAATCTTTCATTAATTGAAATATAGATTCTCTAGAAAAAGATGAATTTACATAATCAAAAGATTTAGATGTTACCTCGTCTTCTTCTACTTCATGCGCCATTAGGCATTTTTCTTGGAAATCTGATTCACTGGTTATGCTTAGAAGACACAGCAGTGCAGTATCCTCCGTTGAGCTATCACTTTCATCACTTGAAGATTCCTCAGACCCACTTGTCTCAAGAGGGTCACTTATTAAAGCTTTCCTTTTATCCTTCTTGAATCTTCTATCCTTTGATTTAGATATTTCCTGTGGAGAGTTAGAAGTATTTTTATTTTGATTTTTACTTACCTTGGGGTATGGACATTCTGCCATGAAATGTCCTGGTTTTCTACAGTTGTAANAAATAATAAAATATCTCCACAACTTATCAGTTGGGGTCCAAACAGATAAAGTTTCGGTGGAAAATAATCCAGATAGAATAATTTCCGAAACTAAAAATTTATTCCAGACTAACCCTCAAAATTGGGCTAGGTTCGGTACACCGCGAAATTTAGCGATGTACGATCAAAATAAATTTTCGCTGCTATGGGCTAATCTAATTAAATAGGAAATTCAAGAATAATAGTATGGTGTCTAGAAATCCATTTCCTAGGACAAACAAGTCCAAATACTAGTTCCTAAAAATTTTACGGTTCGTGACCGGTACGTAGGTTCGCAGCTTAATAACAACTATACTCACTTATAAAAATTCTTTTGAAATATCTGAAGATCATAACTTAGGAATGTCAACGCCTTAGGATAATGTTAATAAAATACGGGGTATTACAACAATTAAGTATTTTTAGGTACCCAGATTTGTTTGGGTCCTTCCTTGTTAGTGATTTTAGGCATCCAAACCCACCTAGATCTCATTAATCCAAGATTAGGTGATTTGTAACCATTGACAGTATTATAATTATAAGGAATTTGGACATTCTTTTTGTGGGCTGGCATTTGTCCAACATTCATTTTTTTAATAAAATGAAATGCGTTGAACCTCATTTTTGTCCATGGTTTGATTTCATCATGCCAGTCCTCTTCAGTAGGATAATCCCTACCAAACCTCATCATCGGAAATTGTTTCCTATGAGGTCTTTGCGCAGTTGACTCATTGGTAAATCTCTTACGATAACCAAACTCATGCTTTTTAAAATTCTGCATTGGCGAAAAATTATTGCTTTGAAGCTTCGACCTTGCAGTGTTTATTCTAGCATTAGTTTGATAACCAATTCCTTGTCTCATAGTGCTATCTTGACTTTTGACAAATTTTACTACTTGGGCTTTATTAGTTAAAGAAGTAGTAGAATTAGTCAATTTTTCAGAAATTTTAGAACATGTAGGATCATAGCCCAGTCCGGCTTTATCTCCTGAGGGTTTTTGCATATTTACCATTTTATCCATTATTTTGGATGAATGTGTAAATGATGCTATTGTCTCCCTAAGATTATGTTCTCTAATTTCTCTAGCTTTACACTCTTCTTGAAGGCGAATATTTTCAGCTTTCAAGTTTCTCATCTCAAGTAAAGCATTTTGCAATTTCTCATTTATTTTATCTTTTTCAAGAATTAGAGAATCATTGCGCTCTTTGAGTTGAGAATGAGTGTCCATAACAGTTTGACAATCTTTCATTAATTGAAATATAGATTCTCTAGAAAAAGATGAATTTACATAATCAAAAGATTTAGATGTTACCTCGTCTTCTTCTACTTCATGCGCCATTAGGCATTTTTCTTGGAAATCTGATTCACTGGTTATGCTTAGAAGACACAGCAGTGCAGTATCCTCCGTTGAGCTATCACTTTCATCACTTGAAGATTCCTCAGACCCACTTGTCTCAAGAGGGTCACTTATTAAAGCTTTCCTTTTATCCTTCTTGAATCTTCTATCCTTTGATTTAGATATTTCCTGTGGAGAGTTAGAAGTATTTTTATTTTGATTTTTACTTACCTTGGGGTATGGACATTCTGCCATGAAATGTCCTGGTTTTCTACAGTTGTAACACAAGTTTGTGTTATCATCAGAAAATTCCCTTCTTGGTCTTCTGGATGAACTTCCTTGATTTCTTTTAGATGAATTGTTGAAGTTGTTTTTCCACATGAATTTTTTGAATTTCCTAACAAGTAAAGCAAATTGTTCGTCAGATAAAAAATCATTATTTCCTACTAACCTTGAGTTTGATGGTTGTTCGGCTACTAAGGCTGTGGTTCTTTCTTCACGTTCCTCCTCAAGTTTTGATTTCATCTCGAACTCGTACGCTTTGAGATCACTAAAGAGTTTGTCAGTTGAAACAGTTTTTAGATCCCTATGATCTCGCATGGCTGTCACTTTCATATCCCAGCTTGACGGTAGTCCGCGGAGTATTTTGAGAGAGATTTCTTTCTGATTAATGGTCTTTCCAAGATCACTAATTTCTCCCAAAACTTTGACCAGTCTAGCCTCCATGTCCGCAATGTTTTCACTTGGCAGCATCTTGAAGTCTTCAAACTTCTTCATTGCAATTGTGAGTTTGTTGTCTTTTTCCTGTTCGTCTCCTTCGCCGATTTGGATTAAGACATCCCACACGTCTTTAGCTGTTTTGCACTTACGGATTTTTGGGAAGATTGNTTTTTAAGTGGTTCGGCCAAACCCAGCCTACGTCCACTATACTCCTTTCACTATCTTCAATCACCCAGATACAATAGTGAACACCAAGTGCCAACCCAGCACTTCTATCTACACCTAGTAGATATTGAGTATTTCGCACAAAGCTATACTCCTACACCAACGAGTGTCTCGCACAAAGCTACACTCCATAGGGTTTTCACAAGCTTCTCTTGTTACTCAGCCATCTGTCTACACCACGTAGAAATTTTGATACAAGGTAGTAAAAGAGAATATTTTTCTCCAACTCTCAAGGACTAGAGATATGGGTTTCTGATTTTTCGAATTTTTCTTGCTTTGCTACTCTCAGATGTTTCACACTGCCTTTCTTGCTTATCACTTGTATATCTCTTTTTTTTTCTCTTTACTTCTTCTTGCTCAAGTGTCCCGTATTTATAGCTGATGAAAGAATTAATCCGTTGGAAAAAATTAATTCTTTATTGTTGATCTCATGTGCTGATTGCAGTCTCCATGTGGTTTAGGTAGTGTGCTGAGTTGTATTTCCGTTGTTGTATTTCTTCAGACTTCTTCCTTTGTCTTTGCATCTCCAGATATTCCTGCGTGATGCCTCCTGATATTCTGGTCATCAGTCTCTCCGCTTATTCAAAATATACAGAACTGATATTCCTCCGCTTCTTGCTCCTCTTGTTTTTCTTTCTCCCCTCCTGATATTCCTCCTCCAACTTTTCTTTTCTGGCAAAAGGCCTTCTTTAATAACTTAAAATAATTAGTGTAGTGTAGTATTTGGAGCAAATCAGTCAAATATATCCGTTGAAGTGGGATAATTTGAACAAATCAGATTTATACACCTTTGTCACCTTTGTCTTTTTGTGTTTATATTACTTCCTTGTAATATTCTTCTTTTGTCCTTAGTGTTTGTATTACTTCCTTGTAATATTCCTTCATGAATTTTCGCATCTTCCATGTGCATTTTCATCTGAATTAATTTTTCTCAAAATAAACTCTCCTGGGATTCGAACACAGCACCACTTAGATCATTTCCCAAGTTCAACTCCAATGCTCTGCTCAATCCTTTGTTTACTATGCCTCTAAATAATATATAAGTAGTAATACTCTGAGAAGTTCTGATTTCCTAAAATTTCGTGGCTTAGGGGATTCGAACCAGAGACCCTTCACCATGTATACAAGTCTTCTACCATCTCTGCTGCTTCAACCATTTGCTACATCTAGTGCTCCAATTAAATTTAAGCTCCGTCCAATTCGAACANAGAGACCCTTCACCATGTATACAAGTCTTCTACCATCTCTGCTGCTTCAACCATTTGCTACATCTAGTGCTCCAATTAAATTTAAGCTCCGTCCAATTCGAACAAAGTTCCTTCATTCTCCAAGAATTCTTCCAAGTGGACTTCTTAACTCTTTTAGATACATACCTCTACGAAATTTTTGGCTTTCTAATTTTTCAAACTAAAATACATTTTTGGCTCATCAAAATCTAAATACAAATATTCCTAACAATACCTTATGCTATAAAATAATGTACCCTATGAGTTAACAAAATGTATCTTTGTTAAGATCACATGTGTTCATAAACTGACCATAACTTGATTTGATAATGTACTCTATGGGTTAGAATAATGTACCTTATGTTCTAAAATAATGTACCTTGTGAGTTAACAAAATGTATCTTTGTTAAGGACACATGTTTTTATGAAATGACTGTCACTTGATTTGGTAATATACTATGTGAATTAGAATAATGTACCTTATGCTCTAAAATAATGTACCTTATGAGTAAACAAAATGTATCCTTGTTAAAGTCACGTGTTATCATGAAATGACCATCACTTGATTTGATATATACTCTGTGGGTTAGAATAATATACCTTATGCTATAAAATAATGTACCCTATGAGTTAACAAAATGTATCTTTGTTAAGATCACATGTGTTCATAAACTGACCATAACTTTATTTGATAATGTACCTTATGCTATAAAATAATGTACCCTATAAGTTTAAAAAATGTATCCTTGTTAAGGGCACATATGTTCGTGAAATGACCATCACTTGATTTGGTAATGTACTCGTAAGTTAGAATAATGTACCTTATGCTTTAAAATAATGTACCTTATGAGTAACAAAATGTGTCCTTCTTAAGGTCACATGTTTTCATGAAAATGACCATCACTTGATATGGTAATATACTCTGTGGAGTAGAATAATGTATCTTATGCTCTAAAATAATGTACCGTATGAGTAAACAAAATGTATCATTGTTAAAATCACATGTTATCATGAACTGACCATCACTTGATTTGGTAATGTACTCTGTGGATTAGAATAATGTACATTATGCTCTAAAATAATATACCTATGAATAAACAAAATGTAGCCTTGTTAAGGTCACACTTTTCATGAACTAACCATCACTTGATTTGGTAATATATGTTAGCAATATTATTATTCATATGTTTTGTCCTACTTAATTATTGTATAGTTATTTTTAAGTGGTTGTAACTTAGTCAGTAACTATTGCCTATAGACTAGGACAGGTCTAGATAGTTTATCATAAAAGCTCTATCTCTCTCTGTAATTGGTTACGTTTTTAAATACACAAACTCATCTGGTATCAAGAGCGAAAGGATTATTCTATCTTTTTTTTTTTCTCTTTTCCACTTTTTCTCGATCCTCATTATTGTTCACGTAGCAACCTCCGCTTCGCTTCAGCCATGGCCGCACCACCCAATGATCGACCATCGCCACAACAGCCACTCCACCCCCGGTAACGCCGAATTCTCTAAATTCGGCGCACCATTTTGTTTCCATCAAACTCACAGCCCGAAACTACCTCTTTTGGCGTACACAGCTCGTCCCGTTCCTCCGTGGGCAAGGGCTCCTTGGCTTCATTGACGGCTCCAATCCGTGCCCTCCAGCGACCGTCACTACCTCCCCGTCAGCCAGTACCTCCGCGACGGCGGCAGCCTCTGAGCCGAATCCTGCACATGCAGTGTGGACACAGCAAGATCAATCGATCTTGTCTTTGTTAATTTCATCACTCACTGATGAAGTTATGTACTTAGCTGTTGGTAGGAACACGTCGTAGGAGGTATGGGATTCAATCACTGCGGCGTTGGCGTCATCATCGCGATCCCGGTGTTTCAGCTTGCTCGGTCAGTTTCAGACCCTGCGGCAAGGGAACAACACTCTGGCGGAGTACCTTGGGAAGGCCCAGATGATTGTCGAGGCTCTTTCTCTTGCCGGCCGACCGCTTTCCTCCGACGAACAGGTCTTATATGCTTTCCTCCGGCGCATCGATCACGATTCCGCAGCTTGCGGATCACCTACAAGCCCAAGAGTTCATCCACAGTGATGATTTCGCAGTTGATTCGTCGGCGGCTGCGGCTCCGCCGGCTGCATTTTATGCTGGTCGAGGCAGACAGTCACCGCATGCAGGCGGTGAGGGAGACAGGGTCGCGGACGCGGTTCTTCTGGTCGCGGGCGGAATAGGTACTCACCTAGGTGTCAAATCTGCAGATCACATGGCCATATAGCCATAAATTGTTTCAAGCGTTATACTGATCAACCGGCGCCGCAAGCAAATGTTGCTGTTTCTAATGATGCTCCAGTCCATTCCGAAGCTTGGTATCCGGATACCGGAGCCTCTTCGCACGCCACACCTGATGTTCAATTGCTGGATCACTCAGAAGTGTATAACGGTGGTGATCTGATGAAAGTAGGAAATGGCGCAGGTTTGGTGATCTCTCGTGTGGGTCATGCAGCAATCCCATCCACTTCTAAAAATCTATCAATGTCTAATATTCTATATGTCCCAAAATTGTCCTTACCCCTGTTATCAGTCTATAAATTTACCAATGAAAACAATGTTTTTTTTTAATTTCACAAAAATTGTTTTCTTGTGAAGGACTGCAACACTCGGGAGGTTCTGCTTAAGGGGTCCACGGTGGGTGGTTTGTACAAGTTGTTACTTCCTAGTTTCCATTCAGCCTATCTCACTGCTAGAGCGTCATCCGTGGTGTGGCATCAGCGGCTCGGTCACCCCCACAGTCAAGTGTTGCATCGTGTCTTAAAACATTGTCCAGTTTCTACAAATAATGTTAGGACTGCACAAATATGTACAGCGTGTCAGTTAGGCAAATCTACACGCTTTCCTTTAGACAGGGTCCCAAACAGTAGTCAAAATGTGTTAGATTTAGTTTACACGGACATTTGGGGTCCGTCACCTATTATTTCTGCTTCTGGCTCTCGTTATTTTGTTCTCTTTGTAGATGATTTTTCCCGTTATTGCTGGTTTTACCCGTTACGGTTAAAATCGGACATTTATAAAACTTTCGATTCTTTTCGGGCAATGGTAGAACGACGGTTTTCACGTTCTATCAAAGCCATTCAGTCTGATCTAGGGGGTGAGTATCGTCGCCTCAATAAACTGTTTGAATCACTTGGCATCATGCACAGACAGTCGTGTGCTTACACCCACGAACAAAATGGAAGAGTCGAGCGCCGGAATAGACACATTGTTGAAACCGGCCTCGCTTTACTAGCTGATAGTTCCACTCCCCACCAATACTGGGACTACGCCTTTGAAACCGCTACATATCTAATAAATTGCCTACCATCTTCCGCTATTCAATTCCAAAGTCCACACTATCGTCTCTATAATACCCAACCTCCCTACGCCTTCTTCCGTGTCTTCGGGTGCCGATGTTATCCCTATTTACGGCTATATAACCGACACAAAATAGAATACCGGTCATCTCCTTGTGTCTTCTTAGGTTACCCAGTTTCATATAGGGGATATCGCTGCTTAGATCTTAATACGGGGGTTACCTTTATCTGTCGTCACGTCCGATTTGACGAGTCTGTCTTTCCTTTTTCTGTGCAGCCCGTTACACAGGTTGATAATAGTCAAGAGCACAATGATACACCCTGGGCAACTGGACCTGTTGTCTCTGTCATGAACGCTGCTCCAGTTGATTTGGCTATTCCTCTGGCTCAGGACCCACCACCATTACCTATACAAGCTCCCACCATTTCCACTGCTTCTCAAACCACCATAGGACCGACACATCGTGAAGGTCATGCTATGTGCACTCGTACCAAAACACGTGGAACAGGTGAACAGTTCTATGCTCTAAACACAACCACTGAACCGACTTGTTATTCTCAAGCTATTGGCCACCCTCAATGGCGGGATGCTATGGACCAAGAATTTAACGCCCTGCTGCACAACAACACTTGGAAACTCGTTCCGGCCTCCCCTGATATGAACATTATAGGCTGCAAATGGGTTTTCTGAATCAAGCGTAAAGCAGATAGATCAGTTGAGAGGTATAAAGCGCGGTTAGTAGCAAAGGGATTTAATCAAGTAGCCAGCGAAGACTATTTTGACACATACAGCCCAGTAGTTAAACCTACTACGGTCAGACTTCTACTTGCCATGGCCATATCAAACAATTGGACTTTGCGACAGCTTGACGTTCACAACGCGTTTCTCAATGGCCACTTATCTGAAACGGTATACATGAAACAACCACCTGGTTATGAAGATCCCACACATCCTGGTCATGTTTGTCACCTTCAGCGGTCCCTATATAGTCTCAAACAGGCACCTCGGGCTTGGTTTACTAGGCTACACCAGTTCCTATTATCTACCGGCTTTTCCGCGTCGAAAACTGATGTCTCACTATTTTACTACACTGCTGCCTCATCAAGGGTTTTCTTACTAGTTTACGTGGACGATATCATCATGATGGGTAATGACTCCGCATTGATTGACCAACTATTACGTCAGCTCGCAACTACATTTAAAATTCGTGATTTGGGATCTCTGTAAGATATATTAAATATAATATATCTAAATATATATATATAAATATAAATATATATATCTATATATATATATATATATATATATATATATATATAAACACACGTATATATAAATGAGAGAAAGAGGAATTGAAGAATGATACTTTGAATTGGTGATTAGAACTGAAATGCATACACACTATTTATAGTGAATGGAAGACAACTTAAAAATGCTAAAATTAAGGCATGCTGCATGTTTCCTACAATCAATGCCACATTCCATGATTCCACGTATTGCATGCATGACCTTTTCTAATTAATATATTAACAAGCTAATTAACAAACTAATTACTTGGTTTAATACTATAATAATATTATTATTATAACATTGCCTCATTTAAACCAAGTTGGATATATTGGTCATCCCAATATCCTTCTTTAATTTGAGAAATGTCTCCGTCTTCAGCGGCTTCGTAAAGATATCAGCAACTTGACATGCACTCGAACAATACTCAATGTTGATTTGCTTTTCAGCAACCAACTCTCTGATTTTGTGATACTTGATATCAATATGTTTGCTGCGACCATGAAAGACAAGATTCTTGGACAACGAAATTGCAGACTTGTTGTCACAAAAAATAGTTGTAGGTGCTTCCTGTCTGTGTTGTAAAAATTCCAAAATTCTTCTTAGCCAAATTGCCTGAGTAGCACAATTTGCTGCTGCAATATATTCTGCTTCTGCGGTTGAAAGTTCTACAATCTGCTGCTTCTTTGAAGACCAAGAAAATATAGCTGAACCAAGATAGAAGGCATATCCTGATGTGCTTTTTCTGGTCTCAGCATCTCCAGCCCAATCACTGTCTGTGTATCCAACAAGCTCCACAACTTCATTAGCAGAGTAAAAAATTCCATCATTGCTCGTACCTTTGACATATCTCAGAATTCGCTTCGCTGCAGCCCAATGTGATTCTTTTGGTTCCTCCATGAATCTGCTAAGTATTCCAACTCCAAAAGAAATATCCGGCCTTGTAGCCACCAGATACCTCAAACTCCCAATCAAGCTTTTATAAGTTGTAACATTCACATTCTTACCAGACTCATCTTTGGACACCTTTAACTTTTCAGCTACTGGAGTTGAAACTGGTTTGGAGTTTTCCATTTTGAACTTTTTCAAAATATCAGCAGCATATTTCTTTTGTGAAATAAAGATTCCACCATCCATCTGAACAACCTCAAGGCCAAGAAAGTAACACATAAGGCCCATATCAGTCATTTCAAATCTCTTAATGTGTTCATGAGGACATCTCATAAAACCACTTTCAACAAAATAAGAGTCAATGCAACCATACCACGCCCTAGGCGCCTGCTTTAAGCCATATAAAGCTTTTCTCAACCTGTAAACTTTAGATTCATCCCCTTTCTTCACAAATCCTGCAGGTTGCTCAACATATATCTCTTCTTCAAGAAAACCATTCAAAAAAGCAGACTTGACATCCATTTGATACAATTTCCAATTATTTTGAGCAGCAAGAGAAATAACCATTCGAACTGTATCAAGTTTACTTACTGGAGCAAAAACCTCAAAATAATCAATACCTGGTTTCTGCTTGTAGCCCTTTGCTACCAACCGTGCTTTAAAACGGTCAATATCTCCATTTGACTTGTATTTGGTTCTGTAGACCCACTTTACTCCAATTGGCTTCTTTCCAGGAGGTAAATCTGTTAACTCCCAGGTACCATTCTTTTCAATGGCACGTATCTCCTCATCCATCGCCTTAAGCCAATGAGTTTCTGTAGCAGCCTCCTCAAAGGATAGAGGGTCACAATCTGCAAAAAGAGCAAATTGAACAATCTCTTCATCAGACAGGTCATTATCATGACCCACAACATAATCCTGCAAGCGAGCTGGTAATTGGCGCTCGCGTTGAGATCGTCGAACAGACGACTCTGGTTGCGAAGGAGACTGGACATTATCTGGAATCGGTTGCTCATCAACAACATTGTCAACAACAGGAACAACAGCGGACCTTTCATCTTTAGCTAACCAATCCCAAGCACTACATTCATCAAAAGTGACATCACGACTTATAACAACCTTTTTAGTTTCAGGGTTGTATAGTTTATAAGCCTTTGAACCATCACTATAACCAATGAATATACACTTCTCTCCTTTATCATCCAACTTCTTTCTCAATTGATCTGGCACATGTGCATATGCCAAACATCCAAAAACCTTGAGATTTCTGATAGAGGGTTTTCTTCCACTCCAAGCTTCTTCAGGTGTCTTATCACGAACACTTTTAGTTGGACACCTGTTCAATACATAGACAGCACAAGCAACAGCCTCTGCCCAAAAAGGCTTAGGCAGATTTTTAGATTTCAGCATGCACCTCACCATATCCATGATTGATCTATTCTTCCTCTCAGCCACTCCATTTTGTTGTGGAGTGTATCTAGCTGTCATCTGGTGCTGAATACCTTTCTCCTTCAAAAAATCATCACAAGCAATATATTCTGTACCTCTATCAGTTCTCAAGATTTTGATATCATAACCACTTTGCTTTTCAACAAAAGTCTTAAATTGTTTGAAAACATCACATGCATCAGACTTTTGCTTCAGAAAGTAAACCCATGTTTTCCTACTAAAATCATCAATGAAAGTAACAAAGTACTTACAACCTCCATGTGAGGGAACCTCCAACGAACACAGGTCTGAGTGGATAATCTCCAACTGTTTTGTGGCTCTCCTTGACTTGCCCACGGGGAAGGGATCTCTATGCTTCTTCCCAATCAAACAAATCTCACAAATACGATCAGGGACATTTACAACAGGTAAATCAGAAACAAGCTCCTTTTTCGCTAGATAATTTAATCCAGAGAAATGGAAATGTCCAAATCGCATATGCCATAACCAATTATCATCACATATTTCAGAATTGAAGCAAGCAAGAAGTGCATGATTGATTTTCAAAGGAAATAGTCGATTTTGGGACATATTTACCTTTGCAATCAAAACTCCCTTAGCATCTACAATGGTACAACACCCCTGAGTAATATTTATCTTATATCCCTTTTCTGACAACTGCCCCATACTCAACAAATTTTGGTGCAGTTCAGGAACATAGAACACATCAGATATAAAATTGTGAGTACCATCTTTCAANCACGGGGAAGGGATCTCTGTGCTTCTTCCCAATCAAACAAATCTCACAAATACGATCAGGGACATTCACAACAGGTAAATCAGAAACAAGCTCCTTTTTCGCTAGATAGTTTAATCCAGAGAAATGGAAATGTCCAAATCGCATGTGCCATAACCAATTATCATCACATATTTCAGAATTGAAGCAAGCAAGAAGTGCATGATTGATTTTCAAAGGAAATAGTCGATTTTGGGACATATTTACCTTTGCAATCAAAACTCCCTTAGCATCTACAATGGTACAACACCCCTGAGTAATATTTATCTTATATCCCTTTTCTGACAACTGCCCCATACTCAACAAATTTTGGTGCAGTTCAGGAACATAGAACACATCAGATATAAAATTGTGAGTACCATCTTTCAACTGAATAGAGATTTTACCTTTTCCCAAAATTGGCACTTTTGACTTGTTGCCAAATGTCACTTCAGACCTGACTGATTCATCTAGTTCGGAAAACAACTCTTTCTTCCCACACATATGGTTACTACACCCAGTATCCAAGAACCATATGTTTTCGTCTGCAGAAAAACTATTACTGGCCAAAAGTAAGGTTTCAGAACTCTCACCGGACTTTTCAGCAATATTTGCTTGATTTCCACGATTGTCTTCATTGTACCAGCAATCTGCAATCTTGTGCCCATACTTGCCACAATTATAGCAATGAAATGGAAATTTGCCTTGTTTGGCATTACCTCCACCTCTTCCTTTGTTGGAGTTACCTCATCCTCCTCCTGTGTTGGAGTTACCACGTCCTCTTCCTCTAGATCCTCCTCTTCCTCTTCCACGATCTCTACCAGATCCTCCACCTCTTTGATTAGGGCCAGACATATTCAAAGTGACTTGGCTCTTCAAAGCTTCTTCTGCAAGTGGTTCCGATTTTGACTCAATCCTGTCAATATGACTTTCTATCATACCTTTCAGCTCTGCAACTGATAAGAGCTCGGTTTTGTGTGACTCTGTAATTGAAGCCACCACATGGTCATACTTCATCGGCATAGTTCGAAGAACTTTTTCAACCATTGCACCATCTTCAATCTTATCTCCATATAACCTCATCTTATTCACCTGATCAATAAGACGAGTGAAATATGCATCTACTATTTCTGTAGAGGTCATCTCACATCGATCGTACAACCTTCTCAACGACTGCAACTTCGACTTTTGTGCCCGATCAACTCCTTTGTTTTACACCATTAGGATGTCCCAAGCTTGCTTTGTTGTTTGAGCCCCAGCTAATTGGCCAAAAATTGAGTAATCAACACCTTGGTGAATTTGTCCCAAGGCTAATTGATCTCACCGTATAGCGGATGCTTCAGCTCCTTCTTGTAGACCGGGATCAATAAAGCTCCAAAGATTTTGGGCTTTCAAATGAGTGGTCATCATAATTTGCCAATAATTGTAATCGAGTTTCCCGTCTAATTTGGGACCCGACCATACAATATTGAAATTTGTGGCCATATTTCACTACGGACAATATCACGGGGTTGGAAGGTTGACTGGCTTTGATACCAAATGTAAGATATATTAAATATAATATATCTAAATATATATATATAAATATAAATATATATATCTATATATATATATATATATATATATATATATATATATATATATAAACACACGTATATATAAATGAGAGAAAGAGGAATTGAAGAATGATACTTTGAATTGGTGATTAGAACTGAAATGCATACACACTATTTATAGTGAATGGAAGACAACTTAAAAATGCTAAAATTAAGGCATGCTGCATGTTTCCTACAATCAAGGCCACATTCCATGATTCCACGTATTGCATGCATGACCTTTTCTAATTAACATATTAACAAGCTAATTAACAAACTAATTACTTGGTTTAATACTATAATAATATTATTATTATAACAATCTCCAACTTTATTTCTGGGCATCGAAACTATTTCTGATAAATCTGGGCTCCTTTTGTCACAACAGCGATACATGAAAGATATCTTGGCTCGAGCAGGTATGACTGATTGCAAAGCCTTGGCCACACCGGCTGCAGTAACACAACCTGCTTCTCCGTCTTCAGAGTTGTTTGACAATCTAACTCAGTATCGGCGTCTAGTTGGTGCTCTTCAATATCTCACTATCACTCGACCTGATTTGTCATTCTCGGTCAACAAGCTGTGTCAGTTCATGCATTCACCCACTATTGATCACTGCGGTTTACTCAAGCGGGTTCTGCGATATGTTAAGGGAACTCAACACTACGGTCTACGATTAAGCCCGTTTCGTTCTACACAGTTTTCTGCCTACTCCGATTCAAACTGGGCCGGCTGTCCGATTGACAGGAAATCCACTAGTGGATATGCTGTATATTTTGGGGGCAATCTCATCTCTTGGCTTTCACGCAAGCAACGCACAGTTGCACGCTCTTCTACAGAGGCTGAATACAAAGGGTTAGCTGACGTCTCGGCCGAAGTCACTTGGATTGTTTCGCTTCTTCGTGAGTTGGGTCTCCACTCGGGGCAACCGACACAGTTATGGTGTGATAACCTCGGCGCTACATATCTAGCTGCTAATCCTGTCTTCCATGCACGGACTAAACACGTGGAGATAGACTATCATTTTGTCCGAGACAAGGTTGCCTCTGGTGATTTTCTCGTCAACTTTGTGTCTACCCGTGATCAGCTAGCTGATATCTTCACCAAACCGCTACCTTCTACTTGTTTTCAAGATCTTCGGAGCAAGCTCAACGTTGCTGCTTCACAACCTTGTGCTTGAGGGGGTGTGTTAGCAATATTATTATTCATATGTTTTGTCCTACTTAATTATTGTATAGTTATGCTTAAGTGGTTGTAACTTAGTCAGTAACTATTGCCTATAGACTAGGACAGGTCTAGATAGTCTATCATAAAAGCTCTATCTCTCTCTGTAATTGGTTACGTTTTTGAATACACAAACTCATCATATACTCTGAGGATTAGAATAATGTACCTTATACTCTAAAATAATGTACATTATGCTCTAAAATAATGTACCCTATGAGTAAACAAAATGTATACTTGTTAAGGTCACGTGTTCATGAACTGAACATCACTTTATTTGGTAATGTACTCGTAGGTTAGAATAATGTACCTTATGCTCTAAAATAATGTACCTTATGAATAAACAAAATGTATCCTTGTTAAGGTCACATGTGTTCATGAACTGACCATCACTTGATTTGTTAATATACTCTATGGATTACAATAATGTACCGTATGCTCTAAAATAATGTACCTAATGAGTAAACAAAATGTATCCTTGTTAAGGTCACATGTTTTCATGAACTGACCATCACTTGATTTGATAATGTACTCTGTGGATTAGAATAATGTATCTGCTCTAAAATAATGTACCCTCTGGGTAAACAAAATGTACCTTATAAGTTAGTAGTTTTTTTTAGTACAAAATGTATCTTAGTTTGTAATAACATTATTCATTAAATATAATTCTAATTTTCTAAGTTATAACAATGTACAGTAGGGATAATATTTATGAAATAATGTATTTGGAATATTATAACATCAACTTTTTATAACAAAATAAAATATTTACAAAATAGATTAAGACATATCTATATCAATTGTTCTTTTTTACAGCCAGTTGCCACTATCAAATTGACACAAAAAGCTGCCAACTACCACCATCAAGTTGTCCTCCCAATCATTCAATTACAATAATCCTGGTCTATCCCACCATAAATTTCAAACATACATGAATAACAATTTTTCTTCCAAAACAGTCAGTTACAACCAATTACCACCATCAAGTTGGCTTATAAATCTTCGTGGCTCCCTCTAGTACTAATTCTCTTTTCTCATCATTGGTAAAAAAAAATATGTTTGCAACATATTTTGCTCTCAAAGATAACAAGAACATGTCCTGCACATATATTCAAATAAAAAGGTAGTTATATAAGTGAAATTAGGAGTCATTTCCATTTTTAGTCCTACTGTTATTGGGGCATTGTCAATTTTAGTCTACTTCATTAATTTTTGCCATATTACGGCCAGTCTTATTTAGTTCTTGCCACTTTTAGTCCACCGTTAAAATTTTCGTCAAATAACCGTTCAAAATAGAGATATTTTGGTCTTTTCATGCTTTGATCATCGCCTTTACCCTTTGCAATGGTCTTCCTTACACATTTTCATCCAATGAAGAGGTCCGGAGAAAGACATGGCTTTGTAATGTGGCTCACATGGCTTCCGCCGGACCTCTTCATTGGATGAAAATGTGTAAGGAAAACCACTGCAAAGGGTCAAGGAGATGACCAAAATATGAAAAGACCAAAAATACCTATGTTTTGGACGACCATTTGAAGAAAATTTTAACGGTGGACTAAAAGTGGCAAGGACTAAATAAGACTGATCGTAATGTGGCAAAAATTAATGAAGTGGACTAAAATTGGCAATGCCGCAATAACAGTAGGACGAAAAATGAAAATGACTCGTGAAATTAGTGTATCGAAAGGCTGAATGCAAGAATAGATGACTTTTATGACCCAATTCAAGTAACAATTAATAAAGTTATGAATTAAAGCTAAAAGAGAGATTGTCAAGAGGTTGCAAGATAATGTAAATTAAACACCACAGCACTTTACAAGTCATATTCTAGATTGACGCCCACAAATATAAATCAAGTCTATTTTACCTTGTGGATAATATTTCTTCACGCCTCAATTGCCTTTCTTCTTCAGTAACCCCCAATAAATATCAAAGTAAACTAAATGCAGTGAAAGCCATTAGCTATAATGCTAAGTGCACATGCAT
Organism: Ipomoea triloba; assembly: GCF_003576645.1. Taxonomy (NCBI): domain Eukaryota; kingdom Viridiplantae; phylum Streptophyta; class Magnoliopsida; order Solanales; family Convolvulaceae; genus Ipomoea; species Ipomoea triloba. The sequence goes on from NC_044928.1 coordinate 16,871,752, forward strand.
TTGATGTTAGACTAAATAGAGTTGAACATTTGCCTACTTCATAAAAATGAACCTCCATAGCCACTTTTATTATAGCTAATGTAGTCTACCAACCCCACTTGTTTGCCTTTAAAGTAGATATTGTACATCAAAAAGAGTCATATGCCCAACTTCATAAATATCATTAACAATTTCCAAACCATGAAAAAAATATGCATTTTGGTTAAAAAGAACTAACCTTTCAGGTCCTCATCATAGTATCCAAGTACTCACTGCAAATTCATCCTAGTCAGTTTGAGTTTGCAGACACATGGAGGCATAGTTATATTCCCAGAAAGCACAATAAGAAAGAACAACCAAAAGAATAATGCTAAATCTTATATGAAAATATTTCTACAATTTACTATTGTAACATAACTCCTCCAAGAATTACTAGTGCGAATCAACAAAACAAAACAAAAACAAAAAAAAAACAAAAACAAAAACAAAAAAAAAAAAAGAAGGATAGCATGCAAATCTGCAAGTACATAAACACAAATACACATAAAAATTAGGGAATACTAAACTAAAAATCAACAATTTAGCTCCAGTCCAAAACCCTAAGCCCTCACAATCACAAATGAACACACTTTATGCTTAAATTCAAGTCTTCAATTGCAATCAAAGATCATAGACACAGCAAAAAAGGAGAAGTATTTGATTGAATAGGAAATCCAGTCAATCGAGATAAAACTCCATGCAGTCGATCAGTAATAAAACATCACATGAACCCAATACCACACAAACCTCACATGAAGAGAAACAACAAGTTAGGTAACTTTATACACTCTTTGTTCCACGGATAATTAAGAAGCGTACCTTAAAACCTAGAAAATAGCAGAAGAAAGAGGAGTGAAACGAGACAGGCTAAGAGTGAAAGTCAGTATTAACATATAAACCCTAGGTAGAAAATAATGTACATTGAAGCTCTAATAGGAATGAGATGTTTACCTTCAAGAATGAGAAGCAATGGAGTAGCAGCGAAGAGTGAGGAAGCAGTGGAGATGGCGATGGCGTCGAAGAGCAGTGGAGGTAGCGATGGCATCGAAGAGAAGCGGTGGCAATGGCGTCTAACAGAGAAGACAGATCTTTATATTTAAAAAAAATTAAATAAAGATGCGCGACGTGTGTCACGCATCTAACGGCGCCGTCTCTCCTAAACTGGAGAGACGGCGTCATTTTTGGACCATTGTCCACACAGCTTGTGGACCATGGTCCATGCAATAACAATTGCTATGGGGGTGAATAGATCAAGCCCCTTGTACGGCCTATGTCCTGGCCTAATTAAGATCTAATTAAGTTTAGCTCATTTATTAAAAGGCAAGGTTTAAACCAATTTCAAAACCTATTAAACAGATTGGACTTATATATATCAGACTTGACTTTCAGGCCTACAGACCTGGCCTATATATATATATATATATATATATATATATATATATATAAGAAAGAGAGGGGGGGAAAGAGTTAGGATCATATAAGATCACTTGTTTAGGTAAGATCGTGAGATCAGATCTTGTGCATGTAATAATTAAATGTTCTAGATTGATTTAAGATTCTAAGTTGAAGTGTGTTCGAACGGTGATAAAATGTGTGCGAACGATGATAAAATGTGTGCGAACGGTGATTAAGTGTGTGCGAAAGGTAATTAAATGTGTGCGAACGGTGATTAAATGTGTGCGAACGGTAATTAAATATGTGTGAACGGTGATTAAATGTGTGCAAATAGAGTGGGTGTGTCTAACAATCTAGACCATTAAAATTTTTTAGATTGATGTACAAGATTTGATCTCAAAATATTTTAATGGTCTAGATTGATTAAGATTCCAAGTTGAAGTGTGTGCGAACGGTGATTAAATGTGGGCAAATAGAGTGGGTGTGTCTAACAATCTAGACCATTAAAATTTTTTAGATTGATGTACAAGAAACAATCTAGACCATTAAAATTTTTTAGATTGATGTACAAGATTTGATCTCAAAATTTTTTAATGGTCTAGATTGATTAAGATATTTGATCTCAAAATTTTTTAATGGTCTAGATTGATTAAGATTCCAAGTTTCAAAATTTTTTAATGGTCTAGATTGATTAAGATTCCAAGTTGAAGTGTGTGCGAACGGTGATTAAATGTGTGCGAACGAAGTGTGTGTGTCAATCAATCTAAACCATTAAAAAATATTACATGGATGCACAATTTTCGAGCCCTAGTTTAGTTCAGTACAATTTTCCTTTTCTTTAGAGTTTTCGATAGCATAGAATAGCGTAGATTTACCTTCTTGAATTCGTTTGCAAGCTTGGAATCATTGATTGGATTGGAATTACTCTCAAGAATTGTTAGTAAAGTTCTCTCATTTATTCTTAGATTCGTTGTTATGATTTCAATATTTAATCCCTGCTTTGTTTTGTTTGCTTTAATCATGCGTGAGTAGTTCGCTAATGGGTTTGGATTAGGGATTTATTGTAAATCTTGATGTTCAAGTTGTGATTATTGCATAAAGGGATTGAATCATTTACCTAGGGTTTATGTTGAATTGGGAATTGATTTCTACTTGTTATTGATTGATGGTCACAATTGATTGCTAGTTTAGGAGAGTGATTCATTACGACGAAAGTTGAGTGGAGACCTCAAGCCTTACCAATTTTAACCTAACTTTTCCTACTATGAGAATAGGGGTAATTTGGGGGCTTACAATGCTTAGGTGCTTGAGGCTATGATTGATGCATCACGAAAGTGGGGCAATCTTAGCCTAATTCTGTTTATTGATTACGAAAGTAGCTAAATTGAATTCTTGTGTGCATTGCCCATAAATCCCTATGCTAATTCTTCCTTCCTTAATTCTGAGTTGTTAGAACATCAAGATTGCAATTCCCCTAATCTGACCCATTTCTTTATCATTCAATTTATTCATTAGCCAATTTATTTCCTTTAATTTCCTTATTCATTTATCATTTACTTGGATTCTATTTGATTCACGTGCTCTAGTGCCTAGTTTTTCTTAATTCACACAATTATGTGTCATAGCCCCAATTCTCAGCGGAACGACATTTTACACCCATATTTTCACTCACCATTTTACTCATCATGCACCTAATGTTATAATTAGGTGCACCTATGTGCATGAATGTTAACAAGGTAAATTACTTGCACTTATAAGTGAAAATAGGTGCACAAGTGCAAGTAAGTGCAAGTAAAATGTACACTAAGCTCAATACGAAGTGCACCTAATGTTATAACTAGTTGCACCTAATGTTATAACTAGTTGCACCTAACATTATAAGTGGGTGCACATAGGTGCATGAATGTTAACAAGGTAAATTGCTTGCACTTGTAAGTGAAAATATGTGCACTTATAACACCTTATAACACAATTACTTGCACCAAAGTTCGAGTTATTTACAAAAATGTCACGCGTCGTTTTTTTAAAATTGCATCTGAGCACGTAGACGGCTGCGAAGCGCTCTCATTTCCTTCATGGACGATTGTTCACACCTGAGCGCGCCCCTATATATATATATATAGGGTTGCACTCTCGTGCGTACTATCGCTCAGAGGAGAACTGTGGACAAATCACAGCCGTCCACATGTCCAGATCAACGAATCAGATGCAATTTTAAAAAAATAACATGGTGGCATTTTCGTAAATAACTAGAACTTTGATGCACCTAGTTTCACTTACAAGTGCAACTAGTTTCACTTACTAGTGCAAGTAATTTACCTTGTTAATATTCATGCATCTAATTTCGCAAATATATTCACTTATAAATGCAAGTAATTTATATTGTTAATATTCATGCACCTGGTGCAACCTAGGTGCACGTGCACCTAGTTATAACATTAGGTGCATTTAGTATTGATGCTCAGTGTACAATTGACTTGCACCTGTAATACATTTTACTTGCATTTGCAATACATTTTACTTGCACTTATGCAAATAATTTACTTTGTTAACATTCATGCACCTAGGTGCAACCTCTGTGCACCTAATTATAACATTAAGTGCATCTAGCTATAACATTAGGTGCACTTAGTACTGATGCTCATTGTACAATTTACTTGCACTTGTAATACATTTTACTTGCACGTGTGCACCTATTTTCACTTACAGGTGCAAGTAATTTACCTTGTTAACATTTATGCACATAAATAATTAATAATCAACTCACATAATTATTTTTGAAATTCAAACTCACATAATTAAGTTGAAACATTTTATTAAATTTATGACAGTAATAGCAGTTAACAAAAAAATTAAATAATACGAACACTTATATCAGGATTAGCAGCAATGTTTATAGGGAATCATAATTTAGAATATGATATTGATGGTGGAGGGTTATGATTTGGTAATTAATATACTTGGGTTATATATATATATAGGATCGCGTTCAGGTGCGTACTGACCGCTTAGGAGAGAACTGCGGACGAAATCCAGCGCGCCACGTGTCGAAATATAGTTGCACCTAACTAGGTGCACGTAATGTTATAAACTAG
>NC_044928.1:16876284-16891539 GCF_003576645.1 Ipomoea triloba
TTCATTACGACGAAAGTTGAGTGGAGACCTCAAGCCTTACCAATTTTAACCTAACTTTTCCTACTATGAGAATAGGGGTAATTTGGGGGCTTACAATGCTTAGGTGCTTGAGGCTATGATTGATGCATCACGAAAGTGGGGCAATCTTAGCCTAATTCTGTTTATTGATTACGAAAGTAGCTAAATTGAATTCTTGTGTGCATTGCCCATAAATCCCTATGCTAATTCTTCCTTCCTTAATTCTGAGTTGTTAGAACATCAAGATTGCAATTCCCCTAATCTGACCCATTTCTTTATCATTCAATTTATTCATTAGCCAATTTATTTCCTTTAATTTCCTTATTCATTTATCATTTACTTGGATTCTATTTGATTCACGTGCTCTAGTGCCTAGTTTTTCTTAATTCACACAATTATGTGTCATAGCCCCAATTCTCAGCGGAACGACATTTTACACCCATATTTTCACTCACCATTTTACTCATCATGCACCTAATGTTATAATTAGGTGCACCTATGTGCATGAATGTTAACAAGGTAAATTACTTGCACTTATAAGTGAAAATAGGTGCACAAGTGCAAGTAAGTGCAAGTAAAATGTACACTAAGCTCAATACGAAGTGCACCTAATGTTATAACTAGTTGCACCTAATGTTATAACTAGTTGCACCTAACATTATAAGTGGGTGCACATAGGTGCATGAATGTTAACAAGGTAAATTGCTTGCACTTGTAAGTGAAAATATGTGCACTTATAACACCTTATAACACAATTACTTGCACCAAAGTTCGAGTTATTTACAAAAATGTCACGCGTCGTTTTTTTAAAATTGCATCTGAGCACGTAGACGGCTGCGAAGCGCTCTCATTTCCTTCATGGACGATTGTTCACACCTGAGCGCGCCCCTATATATATATATATAGGGTTGCACTCTCGTGCGTACTATCGCTCAGAGGAGAACTGTGGACAAATCACAGCCGTCCACATGTCCAGATCAACGAATCAGATGCAATTTTAAAAAAATAACATGGTGGCATTTTCGTAAATAACTAGAACTTTGATGCACCTAGTTTCACTTACAAGTGCAACTAGTTTCACTTACTAGTGCAAGTAATTTACCTTGTTAATATTCATGCATCTAATTTCGCAAATATATTCACTTATAAATGCAAGTAATTTATATTGTTAATATTCATGCACCTGGTGCAACCTAGGTGCACGTGCACCTAGTTATAACATTAGGTGCATTTAGTATTGATGCTCAGTGTACAATTGACTTGCACCTGTAATACATTTTACTTGCATTTGCAATACATTTTACTTGCACTTATGCAAATAATTTACTTTGTTAACATTCATGCACCTAGGTGCAACCTCTGTGCACCTAATTATAACATTAAGTGCATCTAGCTATAACATTAGGTGCACTTAGTACTGATGCTCATTGTACAATTTACTTGCACTTGTAATACATTTTACTTGCACGTGTGCACCTATTTTCACTTACAGGTGCAAGTAATTTACCTTGTTAACATTTATGCACCTAGTTATAACATTACGTGCACCTAGTTAGGTGCAACTATATTTCGGACACGTGGCGCGCTGTGATTCGTCCGCAGTTCTCTCCTAAGCGGTCAGTACGCACCTGAACGCGATCCTATATATATATATAACCCCAAGTATATTTAATTACCAAATCATAACCCTCCACCATCAATATCATATTCTAAATTATGATTCCCCTATAAACATTGCTGCTAATCCTGATATAAGTGTTCGTATTATTTAATTTTTTTGTTAACTGCTATTACTGTCATAATATTTAATAAAATGTTTCAACTTAATTATGTGAGTTGAATTTCAAAAATAATTATGTGAGTTGATTATTAATTATTTATGAGATTAAGATAACAAACAATAATTCAATTGAATTTCATTTCTAAACAAGTTAACAAACATGAAGTCGCCAAAGACCTTGTGGTCAAGTAAGCATTCGGTATCCCGATTAACACTCCCACATGGATGATGGGAGTGGGTTCGAGCTGCAGTCTACATTGTAGCAAAGTCAGTAGTACTCAAAAAAAAACAAAAAAAACAAGCAAACATGAAGTCGTTACTTGTTTTATTTCATTTAATGTTATTATTTTTTAAATTGTGGTGATATATTTATATAAATTATGTATTAGTTTTGTATTAAATATATTTCTTAAATTATTTAGATATACCTATTAAGATTTGTAAGCTCAGACTTGAACCTAACAAAAGACTTACATACAAGCTCAGACCCAATTCTGTTCGTAACAGACACAGGCCTAATTTTTTAAAACTAGGCTCGACTCGACCTATTTCCACCCCTAATTTTTTAAAACTAGGCTCAGTTAAATACTTTCCATTAACTATACAAAACTAATGATGCTGGAGAAGAGGATTCAAGAAATGAAAGAACAAGGCGAAAAAGGATAATATGAAAAACCAATTTCATCAAGGACTAGAGCACCATATTATATTATATTATAAAATAAGAGTGTTAGTGCTAAACTGGTACTATATTAGTAACACCTGAAGTATAATTAATTACATGTGAGAAGGAAGTGATGATGTTAAGCCGAGTATCCATCCATCCTGGCATGCAGAGTCCAGCAGCTACTCCCATCTTTGTGATGAAGCCAAATCTCTGCTTTTTGATTTTTGAACACCCCATACCTCCAGCAATCCCTTCACTCGCCCATGTAATGTTCTCTCCAAGATGCACAATTTACCTTCTCTCTTTCATCATTCACTATTACACAACTTCCAGAATAGGGTTTATATTCTTTTCTCAGCACCCGATGTGCTGCCCGTGATCATCCGACCACCAGATGCAGCAGCCAGTTTCCATCTTGCAACTCTCCCAACCAATCATTCCTTAGATTCAATGGTTGTCGTCAACCAAACTCATTAATTATTCCCAAACTCTTACTGCATCTATGGCCAATAACACACATGACAAGCACAAACCAAGTAGCTGGATGCAAAAGTATAACCCCCCTTACATATACCAACCAAATGGTTCTCAACTGCTATACTGAAGCTTTTGATTTTGCGAGCCCGAGCCCTGGCCCGGAGGAGCTTGCTGCTGTTGAGGTTGGGAATTTTCCAGGTTCATGGGTTGCGAGTTATAGTGCCCAAATGGCTGGGAGTAGAGAGGATTCAGTATACCCTGGATCAATCAAATTACAAGCAACTCAACCTTTATTTACACTAGTAAAAATTCAATTGGCAGAATATATGAAAGATTCACAACTAAGTCACAAATTTTAAAACAGGTGAACAGCACCAGTCCCCAAACACTAGTCAGATTTTACCCGAGTACTTTCATAATACTGGGTCCATTATATTATAATTACTTTAAAGGTTACTCTCAACCAGAATCATTAAATTGCAGATACCTGAGAATGAAGTGTACTGGCATTGGACATGCCAAAATGGTTCTGTGAAGCATCATCTCTTGCTAGATCATTGTATCCTGCTTGTGTAAAAAGATCTTGGGACCCATGAGCCATGTATTCCTAAAAACAAATTAAAAGAGTTAGCATGCAAGGATTAACTGTAAAACCGGGAAGAACAAAAACCATGATCAAATCACTTTATAGTGTTCCAATACAGTTCGCAATAAATAGCCACAAGGTCAAACAAATACGTTATCACTTCTATCCAGAAACCAGGTCAAAGATTCAATAGTTTGAAATGAATACCACAGTATTTCCATTCCAGTCACATGCTATGATAAGGGATAAGAATTACAGCAGAGTAGGCAAACAAGGGCAGAGGAATTTAAACAAACCAACCTGAGACATAAATTCATTTCCAGAACCAAAGTGTGAGTAGCCAGTTTGGGAGTTGGGGTTCATGAAGCTCCCAGGGAATCCTCCTTGTGCTCCCTGAGTAGCATAATCAACACCATATCCACTTTGTGAAGCCTACACCATGTTAAGGAAAAAACAATATAAGAGGTGAAAACCCAAAAAACCTTCCCCCAAGAGAATGAAGAAAAGAACATAATACTGAAAGTTGGGAGGTGGAAGATGATTATCAACTAAAATTAGCTCAAGACCCATCTAAACCTTTCTCTCATAACAATCAATGGATATTGCATACTCTAATATACTAGAAAGTTGTCAACGTTTTCATTTCATGAGCCAAGTCTAACAATACTTACTCAAGGAAATTATATATCTTGGAATGGGAGGAAAATTTTATTTAAAAAAAAAACCAAGGAAGAGAATGTAAGAACATTTAAGAAGTACCTGTGTTGAAAAATCAGTAACATTATTATAAGGTACATGTGATCCCTGGCTCTTGAAATCATCACCCAAAAAGTCCTGATGATGATCAAAAGAATAAACACCAACGAACCACAATAAATCAATTTTTAAATATTATTTATATATATATATATCTTGAAATCATCACCCAAAAAGTCCTGATGATAATTAAAAGAATAAACACCAACGAACCACAATAAATCAATTTTTAAATATTATATATATATATATATATATATATATAAACTTTTAGAAAAAAGAATCACCTGTGACATGCCACCCATAGAGAATCCATCCCGGAAAGTCTGATTTCCTCCCTGAATTGCCATCTATTATAACAGATTAAATTACTGTCAGAAGCATGTACTAAAAAAGGGAGGCACATTCAACTACTAAATAATAAGGAAACAAACTAAAACATTCACTAACATTAGAAACATATCCAGGTTGTGATAAAGGTCCTCCCAGAGATGGCTGGCTGTTGGGATTCTCCAACGCTGGGAAATTAAAATTAGAACCAAGACTTCCAATTGGTTGCTGAGAGGCTTGTTGGTGTGCAAGATGACTACCAATTGGAGCACTTGCATTCCCACGCCCTGCACCAAAACCCCGACTACCAGGTTGTGGAACTTGAGGAACTGCTCCAACAGGTCCATGTACAGCACCACGTGTAGGTATAGCATATGGCTGCGGTGGGCCTCCATGGAAAGGAGGGAGTGGAGCCCTAGGTATTGGATAAGCAGGATGAACACCAGGTTTATGGGTCCCATTCAGTGGGACAGTTGCCATGTAGCCTATATATTGTTTTACAAACAATTGTTAATGAGGAACACTTGTTTGTAAAATAATAGCATCACAATAAGACAAAGAAGCAATGATATTTTCGCCATGTTTTGTAAAGTATATTTTAATGGATTATGATTATAGTTAATGATTATGGATTATGAATAATTCACAATCTACTTAAAATTGCGTGTGGATTATTGACTTTTGTAAAGCATAAGATACTCCGTATAATCTTTGTCAAGTACATAGAAAGCCAACTATTTAATCTATAATCTTAGTAATCCATAATTAACTTGAGGTCCCCCATTTGGGTCCGGCTGTAGCTCGACTTAGGATTAGCAGAGCCCAATGTGGCTACCAGATACAAAGAGATCTCTGGACCAAATAACCAAAGTAATTATTTTCTTCTGATTAAATAAGCATTCCCAACCAAGCACATAGCTGGACATTGTCAGCTGTGGAAACTATGGTAATGGTCTGTCATTATGAAATACAACTTTAAAGCTATTATCACATTCCAGCAATTACCTCTAAAGCGGCTATTTCTCCTGTCAGAATTGGGATTTGATAACGAAGCAGATCCAAAAGTATCACCAGGAATTCCAGGACCACCACCAAGGAAAAGCCTATGGTCATTGTAGAACTGCCAAAAGTGAACCACCAAAAACTTCTTAAATGCTCCAGAATTGATGCATTTTTGCAGAAACATAAAGTTCACTAACATAGAAAAATACAAGGCACAAACTCTTTGAGGAAAAATAAAAAACCCAACCTTTCTAGGCTTTTGAAATTGAACCATGCTTTGCTTTAAGTTATTGAGAGGCCCTTCCACCAAGCATTCATGCTCCTAACCAAAAGACAATATTTAGAAATAATCAGTTTAAAGCTATAAACAGCATAATTTGTGTTAACAATATGCCAGACTTTTATCATATTTATGAGTAGGTATGCTTCACTATTGCTTGGGTTTCAGAACTAAAATCCCAAACAAAATGCTTCAGAAATCAAATAAAATACCTTGAAGTGTGTCAGCAAGCCATTCCACAATGACTGCTTGCTCAAAACTTTAGGATTTCCCAAGATTACAATACCATAACGAGCACGAGTAAGAGCAACATTAAGCCTGCGGGGATCATTAAGAAATCCAATTCCCTAAATGGAGAAGGCAGCAAAAACCCAATAAGTAACATCATAAAAACAAAAACAAAAACACACACACAACAACAACAACAACAACAACAACAAAAGACGGGCATGTTCAAATGACAACAATTCATTGTTCCAAAAAAAAGACTTGAGCATGTTCAAAGAAATAGGGTGTCCACAACTAACCTCATACATAATGATCACCAAAATAAGAAATTTTACATCATTCACGTAATCACAAATGTGTTTGTGTAGAGAGAGACACACACACAGAGACAAATGAAACACATTTCATATGAGAGGGTACAAATATGAACCTGATGTTCGTTACTCCTGACACAGGAAAGAATGATATAATCTTTTTCCCTTCCTTGGAATGAATCCACACTTGCAACCTAGACAGCAGTAAATCTCACATGAACTTTCAAATAGAGTCTAGATAAAGTAGCCCATGATATTGGTATTTACCTCAATTTCCTTATAAAGTTGTTGCCTCAAAGCACCATTTCTTGACATATAATTCACAATGTATGCTCGCTGACCCTCGTATGGTGTTATCACTCCAATCTGCAGAGTGAAATTGGAAGATATTATTATTTTCCATCACAAGGTTCTGAATCAAAAATTTTAATCCATGAGCATTTGAATACCTGCCCAGGAACCACCCCACTCTTCAAAAATGTAGTAACAATTTTTTCAACATTTGCAGCCTCAGTTCTATTCAAATAGGAAGTGCCACTAGCACTGATCTCCTCTTGTCCCATCTAGAGATGTTGATAACATGTTATCTGACTTGAACAATATAAAAATAAAAAAGAAATAACAGAGAAGTAATAAATTTTGCCGTAACACACAGGGGGGAAGAGATTTCAAAGTACTAGACCTCTTTGCTAGCACATCATTCAACTGAATGCTTAACTAAAATCCCTCCTCCCCCCACAGTACAAACAAAGAATTTAAAAAATCAAGTCACCCAAATTTGAGGTTAAGACAGGAGTCAAAATTAGAGACGGCAAAGACAGGAATAAGAGTTAGTGTGGAAATATTTAAAAGAAGATATTATTGTATTATATTAATAAAAATAAATATTGACTATTTAAATGTTATAGAATATACATATATGGTATTCTCATATATTAGGAAACATGGAAACTAGGGTTTTGAGTGGAGAGATGTATGGAAACTTATTCCCATATCACATGCAATCTAGCTAGTATTTATAGAGTGAAATACTCTCCTCAAGAGGTGTGAGACATAGGGCCACCATCTACAAGGTATTTCTCTTAACCTTTGACCATGGTATCAGAGCCACTAGGATAAAGGATTTTTTTTCCACTAAGCCGTCGTCACCACCCACCCAGAAAGACTCGCCGGACGCCGGCGACCGTCACAGACCCTTTCCGCCGCCGTTCTGCCCAGCATGTGGGCCTCACGCGCCACAGTCACGCACCGGCGGGTGACGCATCTCTGGTGGCCGGAAAATTTTCCGGCTTGTTCTCCCGCCGTTGCCCAAGCCCTGTAGCATCATATCTGGACTCGGTTTGGACTGTTGCCTCTTCGAAAGTTTGTTCTCCGATCAAGTTGTTTCTACCCCTTCAGGCTCTGTTTTGTGATTGTTCTGTCATCTGTTTGTGTTCAAATCTGTGTGGGTATGGCTGAGAATAAGTCTACTGTTGTAACTGATATAGTCCCTGAGACTTCTAAGTTCACGGATTGTAAGCTTAATGATTCCAATTACTTGGAATGGACTCAAGTCATTAAGCTTTATCTCATTAGTTTGGGTAAAGAAGACCACCTAACTGCTGTGTCTGATAAGAATTGGTTACGAGATGATGCTCGTTTGTTTTTGCAAATCCGAAACTCTATTGATGATAGTATTGTGGGGTTCATTAGTCATTGTGTCTCCGTCAAGGATTTAATGGATTATTTGGAGTACTTGTACTCTGGAAAGGGGAATATTACTCGTATTTATGATGTTTGCAAGTCGTTTTACCGGGCGGAGAAACACAATCTGTCTCTTACTGCATATTTTATGAAATTTAAAAGAACATACAAGGCACTTAATAAGCTAATTTCATTCACTACTGACATTAAAAGAGCAGCAAAAGCAGTGTGAACAATTGGCTGTTATGAGTTTTTTGGCAGGTCTCCCCTCTGAGTTTGACACAGCTAGATCAACAATTCTTAGTAATTCTGAAATTCCTACCCTAGCTGATGTTCTCCCACGTCTAATCTGATCGAAGCAACCGCAAGCGACTGCGCAAGAAGTTCCCATCCCACCAAGCGGTGCTCTCATTAGTCGTCATCCTCACAATGGGAATGGTGGAAATTCCCAGGGGCGTACTTCCGGTGGGGTTGTGTGCCATTATTGCAATAGGCCTGGGCACATAAAACAGGATTGTAGGAAGTTGTTGAGAAATAGGGGAAATCCATCTGCCCATATTGCATTTACACCTCAGGCGTCTGCTAAGTCAGTCATGATCTCTGCTTATGAATTTGCCAAGATTTCCTAGTACCAAGAATCCCTAAAACATTCCTCTTCATCGGTCACTGCGATTGCTGACTCAGGTAAGACAACCACATGTCTTCTCTCATCCTCATCCAAATGGGTCATATACTCAGGTGCCACAGATCATATGACAGGTAATTCTAGTTTGTTTTCTATGCTTTATTCCCATCCGCATAGTTCTCCTGTCACCTTAGCAGATGGTTCCACCTCCCATGTTCTTGGGTCTGGAACCGTTACGCCAATCCCCACGCTTCCCTTGACATCTGTCTTGCACCTCCCTAATTTCTCGTTCAATTTGATTTCGGTCAGCCAACTTACTCGTGCTTTAAACTGTTCTGTTACGTTCTTTCCCGATCATTGTCTGTTTCAGGATCTTATGACAAAGAAGATTATTGGTAAGGGGCACGAGTCTTGGGAGCCTCTACATTCTTGACACCGCGAGGCTGGAATCTGTTGCTTGCTCAAGTGTTGTTACTCCCGTAGAAGCTCATTGTCGTTTGGGGCATCCTTCCCTTCCGTTATTGAAGAAGTTGTGTCCACAGTTTCAGAGTCTGTCGTCTTTACATTGTGAGTCGTGTGAGTTTTCTAAGCAGAGTTCATAAACGAGCGTCTGCTCCTTCTGAGTTAGTACATTCTGATGTTTGGGGTCCATGTTCTGTGACCTCTAAACTTGGTTATAAGTATTTTGTTACATTTGTTGATGATTTTTGTCGTATGACATGGTTTTATGTATTGAAACTCAATTTGGTATTCATGTCAAAATTTTACGAAGTAACAATGCTAAAGAATATTTTTCGTATCCCTTTGCCTCTTATATGCGTGGAAAAGGTATGTTACACCAATCCTCTTGTGTTGTCACACCTTCTCAAAATGGGGTAGCTGAGCACAAAAATCGCCATCTACTCGAAACTGCACAGGCCTTGTTGTTTCATAGGGGGGTTCCCAAGCAGTTTTCGGCTGATGCTGTTGCCACAACTCGTTTCCTGATCAATCGTATGCCCTGGTTTTGGATGGTAAAACGCCTCACCATATTCTGTTTCCTTCCAAACCTTTGTTTCATATTGACCCACGTATATTTGGTTGTCTGTTTTGTTCGGGATGTTCGTCCCACTGTCACAAAGTTAGATCCAAAGTCTTTGAAGTGTATATTTTTTGGTTATTCTCGTGTGCAAAAAGGGTACAGGTGTTACTCTCCTGAGCTTGGTTGGTACCTTGTTTCTATTGATGTTACTTTTCATGAGGATGTTCATTTCTTTACTTCCTTTCCAGATGCTATTCGTCAGGGGGAGGGGGTTGACATCTTGATGTATACGGTCATGTCCTCTGTTCCTATTTATGTTCCTAGTCCTCCTGTTTTACAGGTGTATTCTCGTCGACCTCGGTCTGGCGCACCCGTTCTGGCTCCACCTCTTGCTTATCTTCCTAACTCGGTACCAGCTCAATGCCCTGAACCAATCCCTACATCATCTGACCCAGCCTTAGATGATAACCGTCCGATTGCCCTCCGAAAAGGTAAACGCAATTGTGCTTATCCTATATCCTCCTTTGTGACATATGATCGGACGTCATCAGCCTCGTGTTCTTTCGTTGCTTCCCTTGATTCTATTTCAATTCCTAAAACGGTTAAAGTGTCCCATCCTGGGTGGCGAAATGCCATGATTGAAGAGATGAACGCCTTGGATCACAACGGTACTTGGGATTTGGTTGTTATGCCTGCTGGTAAAAGGCCTATAGGTTGTAAATGGGTGTTTGCGGTCAAGATTAATTCTGATGGCTCTGTTGCTCGATTGAAAGCCCGTCTTGTGGCTAAGGGATATGCCCAAACTTATGGAGTTGATTATTCTGACACTTTTTCTCCTGTGGCTAAGCTTACTTCTGTTAGGTTACTCATTTCAATGGCTACTATTCATGATTGGCCTCTACATCAGCTGGATATCAAGAATGCTTTTCTGCATGGGGATCTTCATGAAGAAGTGTACATGGAGCAACCTTCGGCGATCATTGTATGGGTTGAAACAAAGTCCACGTCCGTGGTTTGGAAAATTTAGCTAAGCTATTGAGAGCTTTGGGATGGTGAAATGTAAATCAGATCACTCCATGTTTTACAAGTGGTCCAAAACAGGCATTATATGGTTAGTGGTCTATGTGGATGACATTGTCATTATAGGAAGTGACACGGAAGGGATTTCATCTCTTAAGTTATTTCTTCACAGTCAATTTCAAACAAAAGATTGGGAACACTAAAATACTTCTTGGGTATTGAAGTTATGAGGAGTAAAACAGCTATATTACTATCTCAACGAAAATATGTACTTGACTTACTCTCTGAAACAGGGAAATTGGGTACTAAACCATGCAATACTCCCATGATGCCAAACATACAACTATCAAAAGAGGGAGAGTTATTTGAAGACCTGAGAGGTATAGAAGATTAGTTGGGAAGCTAAACTACTTAACAGTTAGTGTTTTGAGCCAATACATGGCATCCCCAACTGTTGATCACTGGGTAGCGGTAGAGCACATCTTGAGTTGCTTGAAGGGAGCTCCGGGACATGGAATCTTGTATAAGAATCATGGCCACACTAAGATTGAATGTTTTACTGATGCTGATTGGGCAGGATCCAAAGAGGATCATACATCAACAATTGGTTATTGTGTTTTCTTTGGAGGTAATCTGGTTTCGTGGAAGAGTAAAAAGCAGAATGCTGTTTCTCGTTTTGGTTTCAAAGCTCCCATCCCTGCAAAGTTATGGTGTGATAATCAAGCTACTATTCATATTGCATCAAACCTGGTGTTTCATGAACGAACTAAGCACATAGAGATTGATTGCCACTTCGTTCGTGAAAAGATACAAGGGTTAATCTCCACTGGAATTGTGAAGACCGAAGAACAACTCGGAGACCTATTCACAAAGGCTCTAACGGGGACCCGAGTTAGTTACCTGTGTAACAAGTTGGGCATTGAGCATGATTAATATCTATGCTCTAACTTGAGAGGGAGTATTATAGAATATATATATATGGTATTCTCATATATTAGGAAACCTGGAAACTAGGGTTTTGAGTGGAGAGATGTATGGAAACCTATTCCCATATCACATGCAATCTAGCTAGTATTTATAGAGTGAAATACTCTCCTCAAGAGGTGTGAGACATAGGGCCACCATCAACAAGGTATTCCTCTTAACCTTTGAACAATAAACAAAGGCCTTTTGATAGCAATCATAGAGAATTTTAGGAGCAATATTAACTATCTAGAACATTGGTATATAACGAAACCAACAGACCTGAACATAGAAGAACATTGGACGGTTTGGCACAGGCCAAGGAAAATCAATGCCTGACGATTGCCTTTCATTGATGGTTACCCCATTCTGAAGAGTGCCCTCGTAAAAGTTGTTAGACGGGAATTCAGAAAGGGCAGGATGCATTCGATATTGTACCTGAAATGTAATACACATAAACATGGGATTGAATGCACTTTACGTGATAATTAAAAAATAAAAAACACAAACATGCACAAAGAACAATTGCCAAATTTTACAAGACTAACTTAGGAAGGAAATAGAATAATGACAAAGATGGAACGACGCAAAGTAAAAGAGATGGAGCAGTAGCATTGCAAGCAAGAGGAGGGGAGAGAGAGAGAGCCTGTAAGGTTTAATTAGGCGGGTACTGAATGCAATTTGAAAATAAGCATTGCACAGCTAATGCACTGTACATATATGAATTTTACATATGTGAGTTTTACAAACATAAGAAAACTTCCAGTGGCAGATTCTAAAGCACAGAGGAATCATCTATTAAATCCCATTTGAGTAAAATTGTGATTAAATCACAAAAGTTTAACGAACATGACTAAGTACAAAAGTAACAATTTTGTACTCTTTTTACTTTAGAAGAATTAAAAGGGTACTTTAAAAATGAGGTAAAGAATTTTATGTTATTGTTGGCACAAATTTTTTAGTTTGGTAGCTACTACCTAACTTCATTACTTCATACAGAAATTTTCCTTTACGTTTGCTTCCTTTCATGCCATTCAAAGTTTCAAACAGGCCAATAGGTAACTGGAACTACAAGCATACATGATAACTCAAAAAACCATCAAGACAATCACCTGCAGCCGGATTGGCTTGACACCAAGTAAGACAAGGCGCTCAAATAGTGATTGAGCAAGCCCAGCTCGAGCAGCTTTCTTGCACATAATAACAGGACCAAGCTGGCAGTGGTCACCCACAAGAATAACCTAGCAAAGCAACTAATTGTAAATACCAACATATAAAAAATGAATAAAATGTTTTTCACTAATAAGGTGCAATAGATACCTGCTTTGTTCCCAGAACCAAGGGAATAAGGCATTCAGGTTCAGTTGCTTGTGTGGATTCATCAATGAGCACCTATAAACATGATCAAGAAAAGTATATTACAAACAGCATAAAAACAGAACCACTGCTTCACACAACCTGCTGAGCGTTAAGGAAAGAGAAAAAGGATAAACAAGACAAGATAGCCCCTATATGTTTGAGTTGTTATGCAATTCAACCTGACGGAACCTGAAATTTGCCAGTCTAGGATCTCCAGCACCAACACAGGTGCAACAAATGACATCAGCACTCTGAGTTATCTCTCTTTCTGTTGCCCGTTTCAAAGCTTTATATTTCTTTTCATCACTGCTAGATAGTTCTCCTGAAAGAAAATGTAAAAGAGAAGTCCAAAAATCAGACACTTTATTGACATGACACAAGCACATAATAAAGCATAAATAGCAAAGAAATTTATAAAATTATATCCAAATTTCCAATAGCAAATTAGCAACTGTGAAAAAAAGCTCAGACAGCTAGCTACTAAATAAACAACAAACACCTTGTTCATCTTTGAGTTGCTGTAACTTGTGAAGCTCACTTTTCTCTGACGTATCAAGATGGCGAACCTGCAAGGAACCAATATAAATAAAAGGCTGAGTTACTGAGACAGAAGAAAAATGCATCTATGCATGCACATATAAAGGAAATTAACAAAAGACACCTGATAATGAAGAGTTAAATGCTCAACAGGAGAACTGACAGCTTCCCTTGACTTGGCACAAAGCCTTACAACCTGTAAAATAGTATACTTATCAAACCAATTGCATACTGTACTCTAACAACAGCAGCAAGTGCCAAGTTACAATTATGCACAGCATGATGATTATGCACATGCTTACCTTAAGACCTGTAGCACTTATTTTCTCAGCTAGTTGGTCCACAGCCACATTACTGGGAGCACAGACCAAAACCTGATAGGAAAAGTTAGAAAAACAATAATATAAAGACAATTCCATGAGATAAGCAAATGAAATTAATTTTACCTGGCCCTGGCCCTGTTTGGCCATATGATACACAATGGCAGCAGATGTGACAGTCTTTCCAGTGCCAGGGGGACCTTGAATCAGACTAATGGGCTTTTGAAGCACACTTTTTACAGCAAAAACCTACCAGACACAACATGAACTAATGAATATACAACCCTTCTCTACATTTCAGTCATGGTTCATAATTGGTAAGCAAACGCCAACAAGAATCCTGTCACCGCCCCACCACCCCCTTCAGTCATGGTTCATAATTGGTAAGCAAACGCCAACAAGAATCCTGTCACCGCCCCACCACCCCCTTCAGTCATGGTTCATAATTGGTAAGCAAACGCCAACAAGAATCCTGTCACCGCCCCACCACCCCCTTCAGTCATGGTTCATAATTGGTAAGCAAACGCCAACAAGAATCCTGTCACCGCCCCACCACCCCCTTCAGTCATGGTTCATAATTGGTAAGCAAACGCCAACAAGAATCCTGTCACCGCCCCACCACCCCCTTCAGTCATGGTTCATAATTGGTAAGCAAACGCCAACAAGAATCCTGTCACCGCCCCACCACCCCCTTCAGTCATGGTTCATAATTGGTAAGCAAACGCCAACAAGAATCCTGTCACCGCCCCACCACCCCCTTCAGTCATGGTTCATAATTGGTAAGCAAACGCCAACAAGAATCCTGTCACCGCCCCACCACCCCCTTCAGTCATGGTTCATAATTGGTAAGCAAACGCCAACAAGAATCCTGTCACCGCCCCACCACCCCCTTCAGTCATGGTTCATAATTGGTAAGCAAACGCCAACAAGAATCCTGTCACCGCCCCACCACCCCCTTCAGTCATGGTTCATAATTGGTAAGCAAACGCCAACAAGAATCCTGTCACCGCCCCACCACCCCCTTCAGTCATGGTTCATAATTGGTAAGCAAACGCCAACAAGAATCCTGTCACCGCCCCACCACCCCCTTCAGTCATGGTTCATAATTGGTAAGCAAACGCCAACAAGAATCCTGTCACCGCCCCACCACCCCCTTCAGTCATGGTTCATAATTGGTAAGCAAACGCCAACAAGAATCCTGTCACCGCCCCACCACCCCCTTCAGTCATGGTTCATAATTGGTAAGCAAACGCCAACAAGAATCCTGTCACCGCCCCACCACCCCCTTC
>NC_044928.1:16891564-16905965 GCF_003576645.1 Ipomoea triloba
GAGAAAAGTTAGTACGGGAATTCAGAAAGGGCAGGATGCATTCGATATTGTACCTGAAATGTAATACACATAAACATGGGATTGAATGCACTTTACGTGATAATTAAAAAATAAAAAACACAAACATGCACAAAGAACAATTGCCAAATTTTACAAGACTAACTTAGGAAGGAAATGAATAATGACAAAGATGGAACGACGCAAAGTAAAAGAGATGGAGCAGTAGCATTGCAAGCAAGAGGAGGGGAGAGAGAGAGAGCCTGTAAGGTTTAATTAGGCGGGTACTGAATGCAATTTGAAAATAAGCATTGCACAGCTAATGCACTGTACATATATGAATTTTACATATGTGAGTTTTACAAACATAAGAAAACTTCCAGTGGCAGATTCTAAAGCACAGAGGAATCATCTATTAAATCCCATTTGAGTAAAATTGTGATTAAATCACAAAAGTTTAACGAACATGACTAAGTACAAAAGTAACAATTTTGTACTCTTTTTACTTTAGAAGAATTAAAAGGGTACTTTAAAATGAGGTAAAGAATTTTATGTTATTGTTGGCACAAATTTTTTAGTTTGGTAGCTACTACCTAACTTCATTACTTCATACAGAAATTTTCCTTTACGTTTGCTTCCTTTCATGCCATTCAAAGTTTCAAACAGGCCAATAGGTAACTGGAACTACAAGCATACATGATAACTCAAAAAACCATCAAGACAATCACCTGCAGCCGGATTGGCTTGACACCAAGTAAGACAAGGCGCTCAAATAGTGATTGAGCAAGCCCAGCCGAGCAGCTTTCTTGCACATAATAACAGGACCAAGCTGGCAGTGGTCACCCACAAGAATAACCTAGCAAAGCAACTAATTGTAAATACCAACATATAAAAAATGAATAAAATGTTTTTCACTAATAAGGTGCAATAGATACCTGCTTTGTTCCCAGAACCAAGGGAATAAGGCATTCAGGTTCAGTTGCTTGTGTGGATTCATCAATGAGCACCTATAAACATGATCAAGAAAAGTATATTACAAACAGCATAAAACAGAACCACTGCTTCACACAACCTGCTGAGCGTTAAGGAAAGAGAAAAAGGATAAACAAGACAAGATAGCCCTATATGTTGAGTTGTTATGCAATTCAACCTGACGGAACCTGAAATTTGCCAGTCTAGGATCTCCAGCACCAACACAGGTGCAACAAATGACATCAGCACTCTGAGTTATCTCCTCTTTCTGTTGCCCGTTTCAAAGCTTTATATTCTTTTTCATCACTGCTAGATAGTTCTCCTGAAAGAAAATGTAAAAGAGAAGTCCAAAAATCAGACACTTTATTGACATGACACAAGCACATAATAAAGCATAAATAGCAAAGAAATTTATAAAATTATATCCAAATTTCCAATAGCAAATTAGCAACTGTGAAAAAAAGCTCAGACAGCTAGCTACTAAATAAACAACAAACACCTTGTTCATCTTTGAGTTGCTGTAACTTGTGAAGCTCACTTTTCTCTGACGTATCAAGATGGCGAACCTGCAAGGAACCAATATAAATAAAAGGCTGAGTTACTGAGACAGAAGAAAAATGCATCTATGCATGCACATATAAAGGAAAATTAACAAAAGACACCTGATAATGAAGAGTTAAATGCTCAACAGGAGAACTGACAGCTTCCCTTGACTTGGCACAAAGCCTTACAACCTGTAAAATAGTATACTTATCAAACCAATTGCATACTGTACTCTAACAACAGCAGCAAGTGCCAAGTTACAATTATGCACAGCATGATGATTATGCACATGCTTACCTTAAGACCTGTAGCACTTATTTTCTCAGCTAGTTGGTCCACAGCCACATTACTGGGAGCACAGACCAAAACCTGATAGGAAAAGTTAGAAAAACAATAATATAAAGACAATTCCATGAGATAAGCAAATGAAATTAATTTTACCTGGCCCTGGCCCTGTTTGGCCATATGATACACAATGGCAGCAGATGTGACAGTCTTTCCAGTGCCAGGGGGACCTTGAATCAGACTAATGGCTTTTGAAGCACACTTTTTACAGCAAAAACCTACCAGACACAACATGAACTAATGAATATACAACCCTTCTCTACATTTCAGTCATGGTTCATAATTGGTAAGCAAACGCCAACAAGAATCCTGTCACCGCCCCACCACCCCCTTCAGTCATGGTTCATAATTGGTAAGCAAACGCCAACAAGAATCCTGTCACCGCCCACCCCCTCTGTCACCCCCCCCCCCCCCCCCCCCCAACCCCCAAAAAAAAGGTCTCAAGGGAGGCAAGAAAGGAGAATTTAATTGGATAAGGGGGAATCAAATAAAGGCATCAACTGAAATTTGAATGTGTACTTCCTTCTGCCCAAAGCCTAGCTGTCACACAGCATGGTTGAAACTACATCTAAGAGATGAATGCAAAGTTAACAAGAGCTGATGAAGCTCCTCTGTTTCAATAGGAATTCCATACACTACTATCAAAATTTAGAGATACCCAACAAGAAATTCACTTCAAAGCAATAAGAGAAGGGAGGAGGAGTTAGGGCTAGACACAGTTCAGAGGTGTAGATATGTCTTGGAACATACTTGAGATGCATTGAGCTCAGGAAGACCAGGAGCACCAAAGCGGCGAGGCAGTGTATTACGAACCAGCTGCATCTCAACTTCATGACCTAACAAGTGGTGATAAATGTACCTGCAGGGCGTGCAAGCTTGAGTAAAGAGCAAAAAGAACAAGACATATTGAACAATGATCACAGACATAAATACTCAACCAACAGAAGATTCATAATTTATTTATGTAACAAATTTTAGTAACCAAATACATCATTAATGATACCAGGAAGGACAAATTAGAATGAACTGCAAAATAAGAAAATGGACTGAAAAAAATTACAATTTGCACTGAAACTGAATCAGATACAATTTATATTACATTGGTCAGCAAGAAAATTAACAAAAGCTTAGCACAATACAAATATGTAGAAAGCTATATTCAAGTATGGACATCAATCAATTCACTGCATTAACAGTTAACTTTCAAAACCATGAGATATCAGACATTGCAAAAAACATCGCTAATGAACATAAATGTTTCCTTTAACTAATTGACATTTTCAACACATACATCATCAATGAAACACCATAGATCACTGCCATTACCATGGTTGACATTTTTTACTTACCCACTCACACTTGTCTCATCCACGGCAAAACTTTTCATTGCACTTTGCATCCGGTCAAAGCTGGTACTCTTCCAGACAAAGTCAACACTAAACCCATGGTTAACATCAACAGGAACACCCTTCAAAAACAGGTTTAACACAAACAAAAAATGAATACAATGTGAAATTAGAAGGTCAAAATAGAAGGGATTAAGGGAATAAAGAGAATGCAATAAAGCATACCTGACTAGCACGAAGTTCAAGTGCAACCTCCTCTTGTGCAGTTAGTTTTATCTGGAAAAATATTACTTCCATCACTTCATTCAAAAAGCATGATGTTTCACTAGCTTTAAAATAAGAAATAAAATAAGCAAAAGGGTTTCACATTTTCACTTGCACTATAAAAAGTGAAAGAAATTCAATTTTACTCATCTCATCCTCCTTTCCTTTTCGAGCACAAGAGTAACCACAGAAATATTTCTTTCTTTCCTTTGTTACTTCACTATTATTTTTTAGGGAGGTGTATTACAGACAAGGACATTTAGAAAAAACCCTACCACATGCCCTACTGACTGCCAAGCTGGATGAGCTGCATCTCCTGAATAACGTAACCGCAACTCATCACCAGGTACAAGGCGCAACTCGTTATCTTCCTGCAGAAAAAACATGTCCTTTAAAAAAAAGCAAGGCAAGCAGACCATAAAAACACAGAAAAGAGAGACAGAGACAGAGAAACGGCAGTACTTACCTGAATGTAAACTGTACAAATCACACCAAAAAAAATAAAATGTGTTTAAGTACCTTAGGAAAAACAAAATATGCAATGCGCTTCTTGTTTAGACCGACATCCCAGCGAACAGTCAAATTGTCTTTACTCTGGGACTCTTTCATCATCTATTCAATATAATGATATGCAAAAGATGTAAAAGTTTTAGCACTCACATAGATGGAAACAAAACAAAAGAAGCAGCAATGCAGGTAAGCTGACAAGAAAAGCAGAAGATGTTAAAAGGAGAGAAGCCAAACAATATTCAGATAGAAATAAATCATTGAATTTATGCATTCAAGTAACTTCTGCATAAGTTGAAGTTAAAAGAAATGGGAGAATGAAGGAAATCAATCACCCAAAAAAAAAAAAACCCTCCTTCAACCACCATTACTACAGCCCCATTAAAAAGATAAAATTGCAGAACCTTATCATAGTCAGCTTCAAGCTTGATCAGTGGTGCAAAGATGTTTTGATACTGCAAGGAAATAAAATTATGAAAAAATTCAGCTAAATACTGAAAAAAAAATTGTTCAAAACAGCCAATTAGTTATAAATCCCGTAGGAAACATTCTTAGGAAACTATCCATATATAAACAAGCAGATTATCAAACCATGAACTCCATGAAGTATATGTATAGAGTATACACACCTGATATGCATCTTCATACTTCAAGGCAACAGGCTGAGGTTCATCATCTACACCAGGCTTCTCAAGATCTTCCAGGGTAGCGTCAGGGTTAGTCTTCCACAATTCTTCAACCTTGTTTATTTGCTGAGCACTGATCTGGCGTGCCCTCAACTGTTCCTGCTCAGATGGGACCTGCAATGGAAAACAACAATAGATCCCATTGCCAATTTAATGTCAAGATATAAATAACAAAAAATTATGTTTAAAAAACACACACACAATAGTTGCAGGAGTATCAAAAACCTTAACAAGCCACTGCAAGAAACATCTATCATCAATTAGGGGGCACCACTGGCTCAAGTCCCAATTCATATCCTTCAATGCATTAACATTTAAACAAGGTTCCCGGCAGAGCAGAACAACAACACTCTCAGTCTTGGCAGAGATGAACCCTAAAAGAAAGACATTTCGACATCCACAATTATAGCACTCAAGAATTGTTTCACCAAGAGGACTATCTTTATGAAGGCACACCTCCTTGTGTTTCGCTCGAACCTGGAAAAGTTAAACAGTGAAAATTGGCTAAAACGTCATGACCAATAAATTTGCTAACAAATTTGCTAATGTTATTTTTTGGGATAAACTACAAATATATTTCAGTGTTTACAAATCTTCAATGAATGTCCATCAAAGAATTCTGATAAACAAAACATCTAAAACAGAGGAAGAAAAACATAGCATGAACCTTCCCTTCTTAACTCACTGTCACTTCCCCATTTTATCTCATTTATAAAAAATTTAAAAACAATTAAAATCAAAAAAATAAAAATAAAAACTCAAGGGAGGAACTTAAATAGACACGGGAATTATAAGGGTAAACAAGTTCAAAAGTTTTATGCAACATGCCACATCAGACAGTACATATCCGGTTTGTTGGAAAGGTACAATTTCCCAGTTCAAAATTCTCAACTACAAACAAAAAACAAACACAGAACATAAACTTTTTGCCATATTTTCACTTAGTTCATTCAGTTTCCTCCACTCATAGATTCTCGTCATCCCTTGTAGCTCCAGTGACCATATCAAAAGATCATGCTTTGAGCATGTAAGCAAAGAATAAGCTGCACATTTTGACCTCTGATGTATCTCTACTGACTAATTAGTTTAAGAAGCTTACCTCTTCAATCTATTAACTAATTCTAACTTCCCAAGTTACTGAAGCTTCAAATCTATCACTTTTTTTCTACTAAGTACTAACTCATTCAATATGGCATTAAAAAGGAAACAAAAAAAAAAAATAATGTAACCAGGAAAATGCAAATGCTCTAATTATCCCATTCTTCAGTTTCATTCATTTGAACAGATAGATGATAACGTGCAATATCTTATCATCAATGCAATTCCCCCATTGATTAGCTCAGCATATAATCAGATACAAAGCGTTTGCCTAAAAAGTTAAAAAGGAAAACAGCTTATGTATCCCCAGACTTACCAGGTGATTAACAATGTGCGAGCCCGAAGTATTCCCCCTAGAATTGCAGAACCACTTGCGACATGACGGCACATTGCACCTGACAACACAGGCGGGGTTTGTTATGCCACAGTACCGACAAGCATGCTCCACGGCAAAATCCCCTTTCCCGAACTCAAACCCCTCATCATCCCCAGTCTCCTCGAAATTCAACCCGCTCATCCCAGCGGCTAAGGCATCGAAAGCTGCAGACTGATTACTATTACTGCTACCTTTTCCGCCGGGTCCATTTCCACCGGCCCCACCGTAGCGGGATTTGGTGGAGGGCGAGGTGTCGGATGAGGGGGGCCTATCAGGTGCTTCGGAGACCAAGGAATCTGAGGGCGTGGGCCACGCCGAAGGTCGAATGGGCTGAGAAAGTTCTTGAAAATCCGGGTAATCGAATTCCTCGCCAGGCGTGTTGAACTCGACGAAGGTGTAGGCGTCGTTGCCCGTATCTGGCTGGGACGCAGTGTCGTACAGATCGTTTGGCTGAGAGTCCATTAGAATACGAATAGCGCAAGGCTTAGGGTTTTGGGATTGGAGCTTCCGAAAGTGGTGGTATAGGATTAGGGTTGCAGGGGCGGAAAAGACTCGGCGAGACGCCGACGAAGAAATGGCGAGTTGGTAAGACTTTGTTGATTTGTTTTAAGCGTTTACGTGAATGAAATATGACAAGTAAGGCTTTTCGTTCACTGAATTTTGGATTACCCAGGTAATAGGATTATCCAATGTGATTGATTTACCTAATGTGTTTAATTTGGATCGTGGAATATAATATTACTTTCTTTGGTTAAGGGTTATATTTTAGGTTATATCGAACAATTTACTATAATGTACTTTTATATATATATATTTATTTATTTATTTATTTATTTATTTGTGTGTCTTGATTGTGTGTATTTTTATTTATTTATATGAATGAATGTATTGATGCTTAATATTAAAAAAATAAATATATAAATATACACACATGTATATTTGATTATATAAACATATATTTATTTTATATATGTTATTGTGTTAGTATTATTATTATTATTATTATTATTATTATTATTATTATTATTATTATTATATAAGGATTAGTTAACAGGGGCAAAGTTGGAATAATCCAAGGTAATCTTAGATTACCTAAAAAAACGAGGGTAATCACATTACCTTGAAACATTACCGCCACATCAGCTTTGAGCTAATATAACATTACCAGGTAATCTCATAACTTGAAACAAACAAGGTAATATAACATTACCAGACTCAGATTACCTAGGTAATCTCAGATTACCCGAACCAAACGGCCCCTAATGGATTGGACGAGCTGACTCGTGAGTCACGACATACTAAGGATGTATTTAATATGGATTAAGGGGGCCGTTTGGTTCACGAAATCTTAAATTACCCAGATAATATGATTATCTCCAGAAAGGTAATGTAAAATTTCGGGAATATAAAATTACCTGATGAGTTTGGTTAAAGTTGTAGGGATGTAATAGTAACTTGTTTGGTTGAAGGTTATATTTTAGGTTATATTACATCAATTACATAAATACCCTCATATACTACTACTAGTGTAAGTTTTTTTATTATAATTCAAAATTTAACAAGATGCTTCTTCTTCTACTACTACTACTACTAATAATAATAATACCACTAATAATAATAATAAAATAATAATAAAGGAATGCGTACAAGTACTGTAGAGATGCAAAATGAGGATATGGAGTTTCGCAAGAATAGCAGTTGCTGGAATACTTTGCGCATGTATCGTATGTGTCTTCGTCTGATGAATAACATAGTGATGGTGTAAATGTAAACGGGGGTACGGATTTACACCACGTGTGTTTGATTGTGTATGATGTAGTGTATGGAGTGTGTATGGATGAATACAGGGAGAAGGGGAAAGGAAGCCATGGCTTCCTTCTTGGAGAAGAAGAGAGAATAACGAGAGAGAGAGGCCGAGAGGCAAGGGTCCCAATGATTCAGAATGCCATTAACATGAGGGTCAGGTCCTTTATATAGAAATAGGACCTGACCCTTCAGGAATATAATATTACATTTAACCCTTAACAATTTCTAAGGGACACCCGACCTTTTAGGGTACAATAATACACGGACTATACATTATATTTCTACAGTAGTCCTTGGGGGTATTTACCCATCACAAGTCCCCCACTTCTTGAATCTGCGAGAGTCGTCAGGTTCGAGAAGTAAAATGTGCTCCAGGCGGCCAACTTGTTACAAGCAAAGTCTCCCCGATCTGAATGCCTTAATAGACTGTGACGAACCCCTTAAGTCTGAGTTGAGCATGGGGCGTGATTTACACTGGTTGCCTCGTTAAAAACCTTAGACTAAGAAAAAACCCAGTGGGAAAAAACCTAGCTAAGGGAAAAAGAGTGCAACCAAAAGCGTAATAATTAAAGACTACAAGGGGTTATGTCTAGTTGTTGATGTAGTTATGTTGCTCCTTGTGCTGCCATTGTCGAGATGCAAAAATATCGAACATCTATAGATGGAGAAGATAATGCCAACCATCGAGCGGTAGGAGAAAATAATATGATGCCGAGCAGATATAGACCTACCACATTAACGCCAAGACGCGGGATAAATTCATCACTAAAAAGGCGGCCTTGCTGAGAATCGGTATAAGCTCATCGTTGAGAAGCGGGATAGATTCATCGTTGAAAAGCGGTGCTAAAAAGCGGAATACAATCATCGCTAAAAAGTGGGATAAAAACATCGCTGAAAAGCGGTATCGCTAAGAAGCGGGATAAAGTCATCGCTAAAAAGCGGAATAAAGTCATCGCTGAAAAGCGGCAGCGCTAAGAGGCGGGAAAGTCATCGCTGAAAAGCGGCATCGCTAAGAAGCGGGAAAGTCATCGCTGAAAAGCGGGATAAAAACATCGCTGAAAAGCGGCATCGCTAAAAAGCGGGATAAATTCATCACTCAAAAGCGGCATCGCTAAAAAGCGGGATAAAAACATCGCTGAAAAGCGGCATCGCTAAAAAGCGGGATAAAATCATCGCTGAAAAGCGGCATCGCTAAGAAGCGGGATAAAGTCATCGCTGAAAAGCGGCATCGCTAAGAAGCAGGATAAAGTCATCGCTGAAAAGCGGCATCGCTAAGAAGCGGGATAAAATCATCGCTGAAAAGCGGCATCGCTAAGAAGCGGGAAAGTCATCGCTAAAAAGCGGCATCGCTCAGAAGCGGGATAAAATTCGCAAGATTTTTTGTGCCAAAGGCATCTTTTTACCGAGCTGGTGCTTTAACGACCACAGGGGTCTCATCGCTGAGAAGCGGGATTTATAATTTTTTTGCGACCACAATGGTCCTTTTTTCTTTGTGCCAAGGGCATCTTTTTCACCAAGCCGGTATTTGGGCGACCATTTTGGTCTCATCGCGGGAGCGCGGGATTTTTTTTTTTTTTTAATTATTATTATATATTTTTTTGCGACCACAATGGCCCTTTTGCGACCGCAATGGTCCTTTTTTCAAGTGCCATGACGAGGCATGGACACAATCAAACAACAAATCCGTGCAGGTTAATCAAACCCCAAACGGAAGAGCCGGTTTTTTTTTTTTTTTTTTTCGAAGGGGTTGGGGGACAAGGTCCCCCACTTTATGAACTACACACAGGGTAGCAGGCTAGCAGCCGTGCTACCCAATAAAAATATATTTATATATATTTTTTTGGTACAATGATCTTATACTACAATTTACATCTTTTGCCTACTTTCAATGTAGACCTATTACAAAAAGCTTGTAGTCTCCAACTCTAAAAGTATTGTAGTTCTAATTCTGGGTAGCGTCTCCAACTTCAGATATAGTCTTTTCATCTTGAACAATTTTTGTTGAAGTCTTAGAGTCTTCAATAGTCTTCGTCTTGAATAATTTTTGTTGGAATGAGTCTTCAATAGTCTTCGTCTTGAATAATTTTTGTTGGAATATGACGGGGATAAAATTCGTCTTGAATAATTTTTGTTGGAATATGACGGGGATAAAAAAACTATTGAATAATTTTTGTTGGAATATGACGGGGATAAAAAAACTATTGAATAATTTTTGTTGGAATATGACGGGGATAAAAAAACTATTTACAACAATATATATTTTTTCTCCCACTACATTATACAATGTACACTTTTTTTTTCTTTTTTTTTTTTAATATAAAAATGCAATGTGGGGGACAAAACTTTTTTTTTTTTAATATAAAAATGCAATGTGGGGGACAAAAGTTTTTTTTTTTTAATATAAAAATGCAATGTGGGGGACAAAAGTCCCCCACTTTTAATATAAAAATGCAATGTGGGGGACAAAAGTCCCCCACTTTATGAAAATCACATGGGGTTGGGGGACAAAAGTCCCCCACTTTATGAAAATCACATGGGGTAGCACGGCTACCCCATTCCCATACATTTTTTTTTAATATATAAATGCAATGTGGGTGACAAAGTCCCCCACTTTAGGAAAATCACATGGGGTAGCACGGCTACCCCATAGGCCCATACTTTTTTTTTTTTAATATAAAAAATGCAATGTGGGGGACAAAAGTTTTTTTTTTTAATATAAAAAATGCAATGTGGGGGACAAAAGTCTTTTTTTTTAATATAAAAAATGCAATGTGGGGGACAAAAGTCCCCCTTTTTAATATAAAAAATGCAATGTGGGGGACAAAAGTCCCCCACTTTATGATAAAAAATGCAATGTGGGGGACAAAAGTCCCCCACTTTATGAAAATCACATGGGGTAGCACGGCTACCCCATACCCATACATTATTATATATATATTTTTTATAATAATAATAATATTATATGGATTAAGAAGAAGAAAGAAAAAACGAGCTTCATCATCTTCTTCTTCGCTATCTTCTTTGCCGGAGAGAAAGAGACATCACCGGCGACCACATCTCTTTCCGGCGGTTTGTTGGATCGGGTGTTCCTTGAGTCAACGTATTTTCTGAGCTTGGAGGCGACACTCGCGGCGAATGGTGGTGAAGTCGGCGGTCTTCGCGGCAGTGGCGTCGGCGATGAAAAATCCAAGGTTGAGTTAATGGTAGCTGCGGCGGTGTGCGACGTCGTTCAGTTGGCGTTGATGGTTGTTGCGAAGGTGGTTGCTGCGACGTCGTAGGCGGATGTGGTGGTGAAGTCGGCGGTGATGGCCGGTTTTTCTTCTTTCTGGCTGGCGACGAGGAAAAAACGCGGTGTCTTTTTCCTCCCTTATTGTTGTTGACGATGGTGATGAACCGATGGTGATCATGATGGTGAAGATCACAAAGTGGATGGTTTAAAACCCAGCTTGGGTTTGAAATTTTTATATATATATTTTTTTGTTTGACGGTGGTGGAACGCTATACGACCAGATGGTGGCGGAGCGCTGAATTTTCCGGTGAGCCGCGCGGCGGCAGTGAGTTGTGACGGTGATAAGGATGGTGAATACCATTCGGTTGATTAGAGGAACACGGCATTTCGTCGCATTCCCCACAGACGGCGCCAATGATGGTGTAAATGTAAACGGGGGTACGGATTTACACCACGTGTGTTTGATTGTGTATGATGTAGTGTATGGAGTGTGTATGGATGAATACAGGGAGAAGGGGAAAGGAAGCCATGGCTTCCTTCTTGGAGAAGAAGAGAGAATAACGAGAGAGAGAGGCCGAGAGGCAAGGGTCCCAATGATTCAGAATGCCATTAACATGAGGGTCAGGTCCTTTATATAGAAATAGGACCTGACCCTTCAGGAATATAATATTACATTTAACCCTTAACAATTTCTAAAGGACACCCGACCTTTTAGGGTACAATAATACACGGACTATACATTATATTTCTACAGTAGTCCTTGGGGGTATTTACCCATCACATAGCTATAAATGAGGGCAATTTTGGAATATTGCAAAATAATCTTACATTACCTAAACAAAACTTGGTAATCAGATTACCTCAAATATACATTCATTTCCTACGTGGCAGTAAGCTTATATTACCTTCCATCTCAGATTACCTAAACCAAACATGGTAATCTAACATTACATTTCTCATATTACCAGGGTAATCTCAGATTCCTTGAACCAAACGCCATGTATTCCATCAAAATTTTTAGACTTTTACATCAAGTTTCATTCACGGAATGAATTTGAAGGAAATAAGAATGTTATAAGGAATAGATCATAAATTATATTCTACTAATTTGTTATTGAATGAATAAACTTTAAGAATTGTATTTCAACTTTTGGTTGGTAAAATGAATAGAAATTGAATATATGTTTAAAAGACATAAATGCCCTTCTAATATATATATATATATATATATATATATATATATTATATTAATAAATGTGAATGAAGGTTATACCCCTCATTTATGTCCGTTTTTTCCGTTAAGTTTTTTTGTACATTATGTTATAAAAGTTGTACTACATAATATTTTGGACAAATATACCCCTACCGTTATAACTTCCATTATCTTTTCCACTATTGTTATTATGCACATGCATCCATCATATATTTTCTTATCTTCTTCAATAATAATAATAATAATAATAATATATACACATTAAATATTGGAGTTATATGTTAGTTATTTTTTTTAAATATAAATATCTAATTTATAGAAATATTTTACATTATTATTATTATTATTTATTATATTAAAATTTAAATAAATATAAAATTTTAATATAAAATACTAATATTGGGCACCTATTTTTTGCGCATCGCGCATAAGAAAAACTAGTTATATATATATGTGTGTGTGTGTGTGTGTCTGTGTGTGGATATATCACATCAATTAACCATTATTCCATAATCAACTGCTAATCAATATATTATCATCATTACGTTAACTTCCTCATTGCTAATCAACATATCACCATTATTCCTTACTAGTAAAGTACCCGTGCGATGCGCGGACTTAAATTTTAATATTTTTTAATTCTATTGTTTTGTTTATATTTCTTCTAGAAAAAAAATAGTAGAAAATAATGAGAAAACAATAAAGACTTAAAAGAATGAATTTACAAATTATTAAATACTTCTTTGTACACTACATTATAAGTTGAATTAGAATTATTATCTAACTCATTACAGATCATGAATTTTAGACCCTTAGGATTACTTACTCTAGATGCGGCTACATATAACTGGCCATGCACAAATACTGGTTATTTCAGAAGCAAATCAATATGAGATAATGATTGTCCTTGACTTTTATTTATAGTCATTGCATATGACAACATCAATGGGAATTGTCTTCATTTGAACTTGAATGACAATTTTGGATTTGATGGAGTCATGTCGAAATATTTGCTTCTATAACGTGCTCGGATCACAGCTTGGTCGCTATCAATCTAGTACCGTTACAAAGCTCGAGTGTATGATCAATGTTTCTCAAAAGCATCACCGGGGATCCAACCTTTAATGTCAAAGAGTGATTTGGTATGCTTGAAGCCCGAATACCATTTAGGAATTCCGATGTGTGCACGTCTGCGAAAATACTATCATCTGACTCAGACCGACATACTGTGTCACAACTGAGGTATGTCCTAGTCTCAGCAACATGTATATCACTCATGTATTGGTTTACAACATTGACCACATCAAGTGTGGAGCAAGGATAGCACGGCTTTCTAAGAAGCGTTTATCTGCATTGTTTGTCGAAAACATTAGGAATGTGTCCTCCACTATAGTTGCAATGGGATCACCATTTTTTGTCAATAACATGTCTTTTGGAATTTCAACTTCTTCACAACCGTCATTTTGATCTCCAATAGTCTCATCTCCAATTGATGCAATCCAATTTGCAAAAACTTCAAGTTGTTCCAACTCACCACGATCACTAATACTATTCAAACAAAGGTTCTTCGTTAACTTCAAAATCTTGCATTGATCCCACAAATAAGAAGCATTTATGGTCGCAACAATAATTTCTTGCCTGCCACAAGCGATATCTGTCTAAAATCACCACCTAAAACAACCGTTTTACCACCAAAAGTTTGATCTGAACTTCTTGGATTAACAACTCGTAGCAAATCTCGATCTCATTGTTCTATCTAATGCTTCAAAACAGTGCTTGTGCATCATCGGGGCCTCATCCCAAATGATTAAATGGCATCGAACAATTAACTTAGCCAAATCACTTCCAGGTCGTATATTACAGGTAGAGTACTTGTGAGGGAGATAGGAATAGCAAACTGTGAATGTGCAGTCCTGCCACCATGTAGTAGTAGTGAAGCTATGCCATAAGAAGTGCGTTACCTGTGATTGCCAATATATATATATATATATATATATATATATATATATATATATATAT
>NC_044928.1:16906234-16939651 GCF_003576645.1 Ipomoea triloba
TATATATATATATATATATATATATATATATATATATATATATATATATATATATATATATATATATATATATACCTTTAATAATTTATCAAATTTTTATTACTACCAAATTGAAGACTACACGAGTATTAAATCTTAGTTTGAAATGGTCATAATACATTTAGGAAAAATACTAACTATTATCATGTTTAGGACGATGCTCATACGGAAGCCCAATAGGTAGCACGCGACCAAACTTCCGTCTGTTCAGTTTTCCACTTCGATTTTGGTAAGTAATTCTGTCAATCTTTCGTGTTTGGGTGCCGATTCAACGCATTGTTCTTAGCTAAGTCCTATTTCTTAGTATTTCAAGGTAGATCTAAGACAACTGTATGATTTAGGGTTGTTAAGTCTACATCTTGGGTATCTACATTATGAAATTTGTGCATGAATCGCTAATTAATGAAACTGTATGAATTAGCCATGGTAAATATTGGTATCTTTCTTTGCATTTTTTCTTCGATGTATGAGTTTTTCCTAAATCTATAGTATACACATACAAACGAACCTGTTTATACTACTAATTTTTTTTTTAAATTTCTTCAAAATAATTACACAGGATATATAGCTTAAAGGACTTGGCCGAAAAAAGATAAGTCTACTTTATGCAATTTTCGCTTTTCAGAATATTTAATCATGGCCTTTTGTTGTGTGTATAATCTCTACTATAAAGGATAAACTGTGAATTTAATGGGTTACCTTTGTTGTCTGTATGATCACTGTGTTTCCCTCCTAGAACACATGAGGATGTCAATTTCTTCATAACTGGTAGTAGCTTGGTTGTACGCTGCAAGAAATCAGGCTGTTTATTGAGATATGTTTAATAATTGCATAGACTTGAATTGCTGGGACTTTTATAAATAGGATTTCAACAGCTTATTTAATGTATTAGTGATTTTCTAGGATTGTAGAATACTAACAGTTTTTTTATGACATAAATGTGTAATGTTGTGTTCCCAATATAATGGGAATTTGTGTAGCTCATTAATAGTGCTATCCTTGTGAAAGATAAAAAAAAAAAACCTGTATGAAAATTGTTGCTTATGCTCAATGGAGAATGATTCGGAAACACCAAGTATACAATGTATGCTAGGCTAACCAATAATATTTCCTAATGAATGCTTAGCTTATTGTAACCTAGGTTTTGATTTTGCTATAAGTTTGACACAACATTTCTAATAACATAACAGACTTGAACAATCCAAGGTAAGAATAATGCTCCTTTAATTAAATGTGCATCAGATTTCATCTTAAAAACATTGCTGTGATTTTAGTAATGCATAAATTTGACCATGTTAATTTTTTTTTTCTTCTTACTGTTTACCAATTGCCCCACAACATACAGTTGATCTTTGTGTGTTTATACTTTGGCCCACAACATTAAGTTGATTGCAGATTATGTAACTAATTTTTCAGTTTATTTTTGTCAGAAGTCAATATAGGTGCATGTTCCATGTGAAGTTACATGTGTATCCCACGGGTGATCAAGTCCCGTCGTTGTAAAATAAGGTAAAATTAATTACTTTAATTTGTTCATTAAAGATTCATTTTCCAGTTTAATGAATAGTTAATAGGTTTAACGGGTTTAAACAGGTTTCGTGTCATATTGTGTCGACACGACCCGAAATCTGTTAACAAAACGTGTCTATCATGTCAACCCGCTTAACCCGATAATAAATCGTGTTCGTGTTCGTGTTAAAAATTTGAATCCGTTAACCTTAACGTGTCGTGTCCGTGTTTAGCCTTATTGTGTTCGTGTCGTTATCGTGTCGACCCGTTAACGAACCCGTATACACGAATTGTCAGGTCTACTTATAATGTCAGTTTATCATAAAGTATTGTTGTATAGTATCTTATTGAAACAACACTATAATTTTAACTGTTCACCTTTCCTTGAACTCTATGAATTTAGGAGCATCCCCATTTACCAATATCTGCGTTGCCTCATAAGAGCTAGACAACTTGAAATCTCCATCTATAGAGAATCGTTAATGGTTACTATCTACTTAAAGGTAAGTAAATACTTGTACATATTCTGTTAGAGAAAGTCCTCTCTGACAATCGGAAATACAAGAAATTTGTTTTTGGCTTTGTTTTCCAATTTCTTGTATTTCCGATTGTCAGAGAGGGCTTTCTCTAACAATCTTAAAACCTTATATCTTCTTCTACTCCTTCTGACTTTCGGATTTCTAAAAAGAAATGGAAAACGTGTTGCCAGTAGCCAACCTTGGGGATGAAAATCCTAATGTTGTCGAAAACAACAGCGGTCGGAATGGCAACAATGTTGCACAATCCCAGGCACCAGTGAACGTAGGTTCACAAGGGGGTGTCAGTTCGGAGGGGTATATCCCCACGATGAGGGTACCTACGGTACCAAGTGGTTCGGCCGAAAAGCCGGACAAGTTTTCGGGAGCATTTTTCAAGAGGTGGCAGCAAAAGATGCTGTTTTACCTCGCTACTCTCGGCTTGTCAAGGTTCTTGACCGAGACGGTTCCAGTGGTTAAGGAACAAGACCCTCACTCGGTAATGGCTGTTGGGCTTTGGAAGGATTCTGACTTCCTTTGCCGCAACTACATTCTGAATGGGTTGGTTGACTCCCTTTACGATGTTTATCCTAAAATTGGCACGGCTAAGGCACTGTGGGAAGCTTTGGACCACAAGTACCGAAGCGAGGATGCCGGGGCCAAGACTCACTTTTCATCTTGCAAAATAAAATCTATCAACCTCGATGGTTTTCCAACAATGAATTTCTCTTGAGGAGCATGAACCTCTACCAACCTTCTTATCACATCTAAATAAAAACACAGGACATCAGTGCATTAGGCACAAATAGGAATCAGCAGACTAAGAAAAAAAATTGCATTTACCAAGTAGCAGCTTGTCATCAAAGCATTCTGGAGATTCCAATTCACAAAATGGCTTAAGACGATACATATTTCTAGGAAAAGTGATATGTTTATACTCCCTAACTTCAGTGTCTTGCATGAACTTTATCATTAGGTCATGGTCGCAAGTTCTATAGCTATAGAATGTGCTGATAACCAAAAAGCATTTTACCAAGTAAACCTTCCCTTCTTTGAATATTTTGTCAAATTTTTCGACACATCCCTCGGGATATGTCCATGCACAAATGTATCCTGTAAAGATGATTTTGAACTGTCAGTACGGAAAATATGCATATATATAAAATGCATTTCACTGTGATTTGAATATGTATGCTTACGTTAACCATAAATCAAGATTGCAAAAATCGCTAGGCGCCTGGCTGGAGCCTAGTTTTTTTTTTTTTTTTTTTTTTTTAATTAAAAAAAATTTTTAAATTTTTTTAAGTGTTAATAATTGTAAAGTATTTAATATTGTAAGTATTTACACTTTAATAGTTAAATAGTTAATACTTATTAAGTTATTAGAATATTAGTTATTATTTATTAATTATTAGTGCATTACGTATTAGTTTAATTTAGTTATTACTTATTATTTTATTAAGTTATTACTTATTAGACTATTAGAGTATTAGTTAATACATTATAATATTAATAGTTTAAATGTTTAAAATTTAAAATTAAAAAAAAAGAAAAAGTCGACTGGCGGCCCAGGCGCCCGACCAGGCGGGCTAGGCGCCGCCTAATCGGCCGGCGGCACAGGCGGCGACTAGGCGCCCGGCCGCGGAGGAGGCCAATTTCGGCCTTCCTCTACGCGGCCGGGGGCCGCCTAGCGCCTAGGCGCCGACTAAATGGTGCCTAGGCGCGATTTTTGCAACACTGCTATAAATATTAACCTAGAAGATTATGCATACCAATTATTCGTGTTCAGAACTAGCATTCCTACATTAAATCCAGATTATGTAGGGAACATAATCTGCAAATTTATACAAATTATGCACTTCCCAGGTATCTGACACTGCCAGTTATAAATTCATTCATCCTTTGTATATTTGGATTGTATTATTCAAAGGTATAAGACACTCATAGGTATGCACATGTATTTAGATTTACTCAGGATATGCATTTTCAGAAGAATATGCACTTCACAGGTATAAGACACTGCCATGGTATAAGACATGAAGAATATTACTGCGAATTATATATTCATCAATCAGTATATTATGCAATATATCATGATCCATTTATTTTTTGCAAGCAATTAAAAGCATGATTTATATGCATCATCAGTATAATAAATCAAAAACTTGTTCATGTTGCAAGGACTATTAAACATATCATGTTGCTATCAGGATAAACATTCACAAAACTGTTCATCATCAGTATATTATGCATCAGTTTCTTACTATCTCACAAACTACACTTTAAACATTAAGTAAAACTAATCACTATATCAATTTCAGGTTTACCCCCTTGTCATGAAAAAGACATTCTCGAGACTTTACCATGTTGCTAACAATACGATCTAGCACCTGATACGTTCGCACGCAACGCAGCTTGATTGCCCTTTTGATCCGCATAGCTAGGGGTAAGTTCGTTCGCCGTGATGAACAATAGCGCCATTACAGTATGAAAGCTATTATACTCAATGTAGTAGTAGCTTAATGTTGTATAAGGATTCAAGACCGTGCCATACCAATTTATAGCGTCGAATGGTAACCTTTTGGGAACCCCACGACATAAATAATAATGAGAGCAAACGAACAACCGTTTGGATTCAAAAGTTAACAGATTACAATGTATAACCATTAAATAGAAACTTTAAAACGAAGAGACGTCTAGCTTCAAAAGAAAACTCTTCGTATATCGTTTACGTTAAATGGCATTTTAAATACAAAATTTTTGGGCGCTCAATATTCATCTAGATACGGCAGCGTTTTTCCACAACCATGGGCGGGAAATGCACCCCACAATTTTGCTTTATTATAGTTAAGATTAACAATATTAAAACAATGATTTGTAAATTATGAAACAAACTAATCATATAAATAACAAAATTTTTTAAAGAACATTTATTAATATTCAGAAAAGAAGAATAACATAAGTTTTTATTTCAACAAAATACTCAAAACAATTCAATGATAGTAGTAATGTTCATAAAATATAAATATGAACAATGATTAATTGCCAGCAGGAATCTTATGATCCACTGTAGTGTTCAATCAGGATCAAAATTGAGAAAAAAAGGCACTTTATTAGGATGATCAGTGAGCTTTAACGAAACAAGGTCCATTTCGTCTAAAGTCAAACCATCAACCTCTTGCAATGCACGATCAAGTTTCTGAAACATATCTATATCACGATCATATTGAAGGCCATCAGACAAGTTCTTAACAACTTTTGACATTGTATTGCTTATTAGCTTTGCAGCATTAAACATATTCTCAACACATATCTCGATAGCTTCATCATGAATCCTCTTTCTCTTACTTAAATTACTTCTTTATCTTCCATCATTTTGTGCCTCAGCTTGTGTATTCATGAAATCAATATCATCCAAACCAACAAATGCACTATCATCTGTGTTACGTTAACTCTTACGGAGTATATCATTTTGTTCTTCAGGTTGTATTTCTTCAACTAACTACATCATCCGCTATCTGTACATCTTTTCCAGTTGCATGATCTTTAGAATATATTCAAGATAACTCATTATAAAACCTAAAGGTTCTTGTTCTAAAAGGTGTAGATTCTTTATGACTTTATAATAAACATATAAAATAAATTATTAGTACGTATACATTAATAAAAATAAATGAAAGCAAAAAATGGTAAATACTTACAATTAAGTATGATTCCCAAATTGCATCTTCAGCATAAACCATGTCCTTTTACTAATTCTAATCGAACCCACTAGTGTTTTCATCTTGCACCATATCATCAATAATGCTACATTTTTTTTTTCAAAATTTTAATTCTACTCTCAATATGTGGCTTAGCTTTTATGGTAGAATTTGGTATTTTTCCAAAATCAATTTTCAAGTTCTAATAAATAATATGTCTTAAACCTTGTATCAAAATTATATTTCCGTACATTATGCATTTCGGTCAAACAAGACACTAATATAATGTCTTATTTAGGAGTCCATTTTCTTTATGTTTGCTTAGCACTTTGAGAGCCAATGGTTGTAGATGTAGGGGAGAATCCATTTTTAACTCCAAATAAAATGCATTTATGAAATACATAACATTGTTCATAAACCACATTAGAAAACAAAACAAAAAAAACACAAAACACAAAACACAAAACACAAAAAA
The DNA here is from genome assembly GCF_003576645.1 of Ipomoea triloba. Classification (NCBI taxonomy): domain Eukaryota; kingdom Viridiplantae; phylum Streptophyta; class Magnoliopsida; order Solanales; family Convolvulaceae; genus Ipomoea; species Ipomoea triloba. The sequence continues at coordinate 16,912,474 of NC_044928.1, forward strand.
AAAAATCTATGAACATGTCCTTAATTTCTATATGCTATACATTCATTAAACATGTCATTTGCTAATTCTGTCATCCAATTATTCCAAACTTCTGAAGGCTCTGTTTATGTAATATCATCATCTTCATGTATTCCATTACCTTGTACCAATCCATCTTCCACAGGATCAACATCCTTGTACCAATCCATCTTCCACAGGATCAACATTCATCTCATTTCTAATAAAATTATGCAGCAACCAATATGCAAGTATAATTTCGTTTCCCTTGACCTTTGAAAATTCTTTTGAATGATCCTATTTTTTACATGATGATCAATAATGTATAAAAATATTGCTACTTGCTCATCAACAATTATATTTTTTGTTGGCCTTAACCCTCCTATAGTTTGTAACATTGCACACAACTTTACAAAACCATATCGATTCATCCTAAGTTGAGATATGCATTTGTCATCACAAGAATACACCGTTCGTAACATATATTCTTGAGACCCTAAAATATTAATAATATAAGATTTTACTCATTTTTTATTAGAACAGGAAATTGTCAACGTAGGCATCATCATTATAAATAATAAACTCACAAAAGCACACATATCCAACCACACACGCAACACATCTACACATCTTTTCTTTCTTTCAGTACAAGTTATTAAACGCAATCGAGCCATAACTGCAACTTAAATTTAAAACTTACAATACTCAAAACTATAACAATAACTCATACATAATGTATCAAAAACACATATTTTTTTTGAAGGATACCAAAAACACATATAATCGAATACAAATTACAAAAATATAGAACAATAAAACCTACCATTGATATATATATATATATATATATATATATATATATATATATATATATATATATATATATATATATATATATATATTGCCTCACTCTCATCGGCGCCATCCCTTCCGCTGCCGTCGCATCGCTTCTCGCCTCTGGCATCTATTCTGTTGAAGATATAAAGATAGTGGGTGCAAACATAAGAACTGGAATTTGGATACCTCCAAGGGCACAAGATAACTAAATTACTAAACATTTGATGAGTTGATAATTTCTATAGTCATTATGAGGACCAATTTCTGTATAATTAGGGATAAAAAATGGGGTCAACAGTTCTTTCATCAAATTATAAAACAGCTATGCCTGAATCTATGGTTGCTACTGGGATTGACAATGGAAAAGGAAAACTTAAGCGTGAGAAACAACAGATCCCTTCTCCCTTAACTGCATCAATATTGGGTTGCGCTCTTAGCTTTCTCAAACAGTCTTCCTCATAGTTCTAGCAAAACCAGTTAAGAAGAAGGAGAAGAAAGTTGAATTGTTGAAAGGAATGGACAAATATAACCTTCATGAAAAAAAATTATTAAAAAAAATTAATTATATAACATCAAGGGATCATATGTGATCTATTATGAACAACTAAAGGATCAAATTTGTTCAAATCAATTGAGAGGGACTAAATCTCTAAAATTAAAACAATTGAGGGGTCAACAACACCGTTTTCCCTATATATATATATATATATATATATATATATATATATATATATATATATATATATATATAAAATTTGTAAAAAAAATAAAAAAAGCTTAGAATAATATCTTGATGAAGAATTCCAATTTGATGCAATGGCCGAAGTGATGTAATGCGATGATAGAGAGAAAGATACGCATAAAAGTTTAGGTTAAAAAAGAAAATATAATTAAAAAAAAAACTATTCCTGAGAGCTCAAAAGTAGGTTAATACCAGGAGGCTAGTAATAGCTATTCCCCCTATAGAAGGAATGGGTCATTCCAAGGAACATTATTCATGGGAATACAAATGTTTACCAAACAAATGAATATTCCTATTACTGGGAATGCTATGCCATTCCAAGTATATTCCGTGAACCAAACAACCCATTAAAGTTGGATTTTAACTATTTATATTTGTGAAAAAATTATAAAAATCTTATTGTCTATAAAAGTTAATAAGTTTTTTAATACCAGTAGACTTTTAAAAACTCTACGAAAGTTTGAATTAAAAACTAATATGCTTTTAAAGACTCTTTAAAAGTATGAACCGAATACCATTAGACTTTTAGGGGGTGTATTCAATCAAGACTTTTTAAGACTTTCAAAGACTTTTAAAGTGATGGATTTTAAATGACTTTTGTAGAATTTTTCAAACTTTCCTATAATTTGTTAAACTTTTATCAACTTTGTACGAGTCTATAAAAATTCGTAGGACAAACATTTAAAAACTTTTTCATATTAAAAAGTCTACAAAAGTCATTAAAACTCTAAATTGAATACACCCTTACAAACATTCCATAACTTCTAACGGTAAATGTGATACCCTGGATTTAATTCAAGCCTTGAACACCGGTAATTATTTCTACCGTGAGATTAATTTTATTTAATTGGGCTCCGTTCCTTTAATAAAAATATATTTCCTATTCTTTTTTGAAATCAAATATATTTCCTATTCTAGTTTATTTATTTATCAAAGGGCCCAATTTCCTTGATTTAATTTTATAAGGGATTTTCCCATTTGGACCTTTTATTCTTTATAAGTGAATTAAATATTTAATGGCCCAATCTTTGAAGGACCATGTCTTATACTCATTAAAGTGATATTAGTTGAATGGCCCATTCCTTATGAATGATCCCATATCTTATTCTAACACCATATTGATATATATAGTGTGTATGTAATGATTTTCCCCAAGTCCATATAAAAGCCTTGTAATAATAATCCCAAGCTCTTTTCTTCTCCTGCAAAAAAAATCTCCTCACTCTTCCATTTCCTAAGAACCCTAAACATACACTATCTTCCATCTTGGCAAGACTTCAAGAAAGATTAGTCTTTTAGGAGGCTTGGTGTTTGGGTAAGTATGAATCCTTGGGTAGATTGCATTAATTCTCATGTTTTCATAGTCTTTTCTAAGTTCTCATTATACTCTTCTTGGGGGTTTTCTTGGGGTAAAGAAGGTGATCAAGAAGGTGGAAGTGGCTTGTGAGGTTGAGCTTATAGTGGTGCTTGTTTGGTTGGAGTAGAGCTACAAGAGGTAATCTTCCATGTTACACTAAACCTATTTTCACTCATGAATCTATGAATATTATTTGGTGTTTGGAATTCTGTGAATTTTTTGGGGTTTTAGCCTTTGTTTTGATGATCTATGAACCTATCCTGTGGATTATTGGACTTGTGTTCATTATTCTTTCATTGTGAGGAGTATGAGTATTTGTTGTTATGGATTCCATGTATTATTTGACCTCTGTGATGCATGATATGAGTAATCTGAGCATATTTCGTATTCTTAGTTATGGATTCTGTATTGACTATTACAGTTGCCTTTACTTTTGGATTGATATTATGGATTTTAGCATGTGCATCTAGAGTTGGATTTTCTAGATGTGGCATGACACCCGTTAAGTTTTAAATGCTCCGGCTTTGTTATGATGTTAGTCCTGAGATTGCTAGCTTTCATGTTAAGTTTATGCCTATCTCAACGTGAAAAAGTTGGGGGTGTCACAGTAAATATGTTACCGGTGTATATTAGGAAATAAGTAAAGCAATCGTATTACTATGTTCAGGGTACAATATTTTTAGAGCCCCTCATTGCCGTGACATGGGCTCATCCACTATAAACTTGTAACCGTTACAATAATTGCACAACGACCTCCTATTAAGTGACACTACCTCCTCAATTAATTGAGGTGCCCTCTTCCATAAGTGTGCTCTCCTCTTGTAACCATTCCATCTACTATCGACCGTTACTGTTTGACAGTCATCATTACTTCAATGGGATCGAGTGCATCGAGTCGGATCCAACACCTTGCCAAATTATCCTGTCACCTGTCCCTCTACTCCCAAGTTGAGAGTGTAGCGGAGTCAATTTGGGAGTAATAATAGTGTAGAATTATCATTTGTCGAATATGCTAGGCTATATGTGTAGAGAAACAAGACGGATAAGCTTATTTTTTTTGTATAATAATTTTTATTTTATTATTATTTTATTATTTTTTTGGAACAGGATTAGAGTAGTAGAGCACCGCCTCGGCTACCATGGTTGAGGATTGCCTCGACCATGATTTGCTTTTGTTTTATTTTTTTCTTTTTTTTTTTGTTTTGTTTTTGTGGATGTGCACTCATAGCTCACTTCGGCTGGTCATAGGCTCAGTCAAAAGTCAGCTCTTCCGTAGGGTAGTGAGTAAGGTCAGGCCCCGTACCATCCCTTAGGGGATAGTGTTTTCGTAACCAAGCCTTGAACTTGATCAAAAAAATACCCTTCCATTAGGTAGGTAGTGAGATCGGATCCTGTGCCTAAGGGAATAGAGTGTGCGAGCCATTTTTTTCAGAACGAGGATGTGCCTCATTCAAATGAGTTCGAAAACACGGTCTCGACCCCCCCCCCCACTATACTAACACAAAGGGCTTTATGGACAAAAGTTAAAATATTTTTTTTATTCAACAAAATTTATCAAGGCGGACCGTGACCAATAGTTACATCAATAACCTTATTGTTGATCTTATGCGTTTTAGCAAATGACATGTTTTTGGCGCTGCGCGGGTTCCTCTTGTAACTCATTGTCCTATTCTTCCATGATCTGATCGTACCCCCTCTTTTTTTGTGTCAGAAACGAATAGCTCGGGGCCCTCTCCCTTTAACCACATATTTCCAGGTTGGCCTTATTGCCCCTGTTGTTACCCTAGATGCTTCACAAATTGAGTAAAGTATCCCCTCTGAATGAACTCCTCTATTTGTCTTTATAGAATGTGAGACTAGTTAGTGTCATGGTTAACCTGCCGATGGAACCAACAATATTTGGCCTGGTCTACTTTAGGGGAAACTTTCATGCACTCATCTAAGAACTGCACCATCCCCATTTCCTCAGCTTGGTCCAGGATTACGCTAACCGAATGGGTCAGTGGGTTAAATGACGCAAGGGGATCAAAGGGGGTCCTCTTGAGGATTGATCTCTATTTCCTTTATTTGACTAGGTCGAGCTTGACACCTGGTTGGTTGGACCTATTTTCTCAGACTTTCTTTCTACCTTGCCTTCCTTCTCTTCTCTTTTATTCTTATCGGATTCTCTACTTCTGCGTAGCGGTTGACCGTCCTCATTAGATCTTCATAAGAGCGAGGATGGTGGGTGTTTAGCTACCTGTGGATGTCTCCCAACCTAAGTGCTTGGATAAATACTGGGATTGCCGCCTTGGAGTCAAAATCATACACGTTATTAACTTCCTTCTTCCATTTGCTCAGGAAATCTCTTAAGCTCTCCCCCTATCTTGCCTTATTGCGTAGAGGTGAGAGAATGACTTCTTACGGTGTATACTGAACGATGTTTGTATGGGTGAGTGGATGGTGAAGGTAGATTTGGGAAATGGAGGGTGTTAAAACGAAGAGTCATAAACTCCCCGAGTGTCGTATCTCTCGCGGATGGCAAATTGAAGAATATACGGCTTTGCTACCTTGGTTCGTTTGAATAACGTTAAGATGGAGCATGTGGATAATGGTAAAAAGGAAATGTTAAGAGGGAAAAGGTTGATAAAATAAAGAAGTAAGCAAAGGGAAATAAAGGCGGATGGGGCTAAGATATCATGGAGATTGGTTCAAGGCGCAAGGTAGAGTGTTGATTTCCATTGAGTTATGATTGAAGGAGCTTGGAACATAGTCCTGAGTGGCGTCACACTCAAGCTCCCAATCCTCAGTCGGTTGGGGAATTTCATCAAACACCTTGTCTACAAGTTCCCTCCGGATCTCATCTTCTCAGATTGAGAGCGGGAGATGTGGGTAGTGGGCTACATCTCTTTGCGATATCTCGCCAAAGAGATGATCCTATACTCTTGAAGAGATTGGGGCCCTCGATCTAACAAGATCATACAAAACTTACACACAAATTCAACATTCCCCAAGGAAATCAAACTCATTCATCAAATTAGATCATGAATACCGATCATCCATTCAATCTAGCCCCTATCCTAGGGATTAGCCTCGCATAGGCTTTAGCAACATCAAAGCATCAAAATAGAAAAGCATATCTACAAGATCAATATATAAAGCAAATAACTTTAAGGAAAAAGGAAAAAGCAAGAGAAATCCAAAGAGAAAACAAGTCTTTAATGAAAGAAGTTACCCAACAGATCTTCAAAGCTATGGAGATCTAGTTTTCTTCTCCAAGGAGCTCCTCCTCTTTTTCCTAATCCTCTCTAAACCTAACCTAAAATGTTGAATAGAAAAAGTGACAAAAGACTCCCTCAACCTAGCTGAAATGTCCCTTAAATACTAAAACATCGCGCAGATTTTCTGGTGCCGCCCCACGTCTGCCACATGCGTGTGGACTGGCGTGGACGGTTACTGGAATATTTCCACGCCAGCTCACACGCGTGTGAGGCTCGTGGGCGTGGTTTCTTCATTTTCGTTTCCTTTTTGTTGTTTTCGGTTTGGTCTTTGTGTGCTCCTATGTGGATTGATTCTTCCTTTTAATGATTTATGCTCCTTCTTGGTTGATTTCAGCTTTCATTCCTGTGGAAATTCTACAAAACACTCCACACAGAACTCATTTGCAATTTGTTAGTAGAATAGCATGTAAACACGTAATTGCACTCTCTAAGACTTATTTTTAGCAAGAAATCAACTCAATACGTTATAGATAAATAGGTACTTTTGGCGTCTATCATATACTATCAAAGAAGTAAGTCAAGAAGCTTTTCGATAGCTCTGCAAAATTTTGGATTGATCCATCCGGGATCGTATTGAACTAGTCTTAGGTTGTCCCATCCAAAGTAGACAAAAATGCCCTGCCCGTAATGACATCATCTGCCCAATCATCACTATAGCTGCCTTGTACCTCGTCATGTGTGCATGCGGGTTTGAAATCCCTACGTAGGCTTTGATAGTCGGAAGCCTGAACTCCTTCGGAAGGGGTGTGCCCATTATCCTCGAGATAAATGGTGTGACTATCCTTACCTCGGGTTTAGGCGACTACTCCCTCGCCTCCATTTTCTTCTCTAACTCCTCTATTTTCTTTTGTAGTTGCTCTATCACTTCCTCTTGCACGCTTGTGGTTCACGTATACACAGTGGACCGTTGCGGAACCGGCCCTACAGACTCACCCACCCCTTCTAACTATTGTGATTGCCCGCTCTCACCTGTTCTGGTTTCGTCCTGGTGTGGTCCCTTAGTGGATGACCCCTTGGCCCTTGGTTGTTGCCATAACCTCTGTTGGATAGTAACCCTTGCGCACCACCGTCCTAGGGAGGGCATAGAAACGGCTGGCCGACGTATGATAGAGCCGCTTACCTGAACTCCTCCCCCTTAGCCCTTCACCTCTTTTCCCCTAGAGCGAGGTTAAGTTTCAGGGCGATCAACAGTAGCATGCGTCGCACCGTGGTATAGACGCTGGTCCTCTCTCGCATCACTTCATCCTCCTACGCGGATGCTCGGGGCATTTGACCTTGAACCCCTGCCACCAATTGGGTTAGAGTTGTCGCTGCCTGCTGAATGACCTGAGGCGTCGCCTGGAGATCCATAAGCAGTACCTGTGCCCTAGGCTCTTGCTGTCCTCCACCACGATTGTTGTTGAGCTGGCCGTGGAGGTCCCCTGAGTTTGTTTGTTAGGCATCCATGTTAACATTACCATTGCCGTTGATGTTCAGCCCACGGAAACCATGGGAACCACTTGATCCTACCATCACTTCAAGATCGTATATGAGAGAGAAAGACGTGTGTGTCAGCCTGCTTGAGAGTTGGTCTCAAGCTCTCAATGAAAGCACCAATAATGGTAAATATGTTACCAGTGTATATTATGAAAGAAGTAAAGCAATCGTATTACTATGTGCAGGGTACAATATTTTTAGAGCCCCCCATTGCTGTGACATGGGCTCATCCTTTATACTATAAACTTGTAACCATTATAATAATTACACAATGATCTCCTATTAAGTGACACTACCTCCTCAGTTAATTGAGGTTCCCTTCTCCATAAGTGTGCTCTCTTCTTGTAACTGTTCCATATGCTATTGACCGTTACTGTTTCACTGTTATCATTACTTCAATGGGACCAAGTGCATCAGGTCGGATCTAGCACCTTGCCAAATTATCCTGTCAACTTCTATTAATACATTATTTATAATTTTCTTTCAAATTTTTTTTTATAAATCATAAATAAATTAAAAATAATAATAATAAATATTGATTATCACAAAAAAATAGAGTATATTATACATAAAGAAAATATAATTAATTTTCACTAAATATAACCAATAAAAATATTTCTTGAACTAATGAAACAACTAATGTTGAGTAATATAATTATCAAAATGTCTAGAACAAAAGAGTACGAATTAAAATATTCATCTTGTTAGTATAATTATCTTTGATTGGCATTGATTTCACCTTGTTGGGTGTCTCTTTACATATCCAAAGCTATTTTAGCCCTCCATTCATTTGCATTCTCTCGTTATTGCTCTTGAGTTTCAAACAGTTGTTCAAAATTATCTACCTCATTCGTTTGTAAAAGTGAAGGAGATTCATCATTATCTAGCTCAATTGAAAACTCATCGCTATGACACTCATTGTGAAGAAAATTATGAAGCCCTACACAAGCTAGTACAAGTTCTGCTTAAGTCTTATAATTACTATAAAATAAATAAGAATCTCTCAAAAAATTCAACTTAAAACAAATACATATATTAATAATTAATGAACAGACAATTACATTATGTGAATTATATAAAAATTTTGAACTGAAATTAGGTCAATTCTGTTGTGACCAACAATAGTTTGTTGCTGGTCATAGTAGAAGATTTTTGTGCAAACATCAGCAGTAAGATTTCTACTGCGAACAACTTGTTGTTGTTTGTAGCAGTTCGTAGCAGATAGTTGCTGCAATTAGCAACAAGAAATTCTTGCTGTTGTTCGCAGCAAATAATAAAATGTTGTAATAATTATTTGTTATGATTTTTTTTATATAAATATGTATGAAAATAAAGAGATAAAAAAAAAAGTATATGAGTATTTATGAAAGGTTTGAAATGTACCATAAAATAAAATTTGATAAAAATTGATGAAAAGTTTGTTTAGTTTAGACAGATGAAAAAACTCTGTAGAGAAAGTTGAAACGTTTGGGGTTGAATGGTTGGATTTCATCTATTTATATTAATGAAGAAAAAATCTGCAGAAATCCTTTTATGATAGAGTCTATGAAAGTTAATAAGTTTTTGAATAGCACCAGACTTTTAAAGACCCTATAAAAGTCTGAATTGAATACCAGTATACTTTTAAACACTTTTAAAAAGTCTGAATCGAATATCGGTAGACTTTTAAAGAGTCTTTAAAAGTCTAAATTGAATACAACCAAACTTTTAAAGTCATTAAAAGTCTTTAAAAGGTTATAAAAGTCTTGGCTTCCACCGCCGGCCTCCGGCCGGAGCTCTAATGGACCGGCGGTTTTGGTCACCTTCTACGTTTGCTTTCGCTTCGACCATCGTCGCAGTTCAGTCCGCCTCCGACCACCGCCACAGATCTTCTTCTTCCGTTTTCTTTCCCTTTGAATAAAATAATAGTAGGTAGGTATTGGGTTTGTGTTGGTAGTCTTGAACTCCCAACCCTACTTTGACTTTACCCACTTTTTATTTTCTCTATTATTGTGTTTTCCTCTCGTTACTTTCACGAGCATTATTTTTCCTCTCGTTACTTTCACGGGCTTTTCATTTTCATTAGCATAAATCGTTTAGTTTGGTTTCGGCAAGTGTTGATCTTATCCTGGGCGAGCAAAAAAGAATGATGACGAAGACCTAGATCTTTGATGAAGCTTTAAGCTCCTTGAAGGAACATAGCTTCCTAGTTATGAAACAGTCTGCGATTCAAGTTTTCTATAGCATAGTTAGAAAAGTTGTTTCTATGTCTGACTGTAAGGAATGGTTTACCATTTCATTGATCGTTGATGTAAACGTTTTATGTTATGAATTAATGGAATAGCTACGTTTTCTTTCAAAAAAAAAAAAGGTTATAAAAGTCTTGATTGAATACACCCCGCTAAAGAGTCTTAATTTAAAAGTCTAAATCAAATACCACCAAACATTTAAAATTGATAAAAGTCTTTAAAACTTTATAAGATCTTGATTGAATACACCCACTAAGTATGGTGGTATTCTCAGGCCCGGTCCTACCATTTTATAGGCCCGGGGCGCGATAAAAAAATAGGCCCCTAGTTAATATATGAGTAATTTCCATTTTAGGTCCTACTGTTATTGGAGCATTGCCAATTTTAGTCCACTTCATTAATTTTTGCCACATTGTAACCAGGCTTATTTAGTCCTTGCCACTTTTAGTCCCGTTAAAATTTTTGACAAATTGTTGTCCAAAGTAGGGGTATTTTTGGTCTTTTCATGCTTTGGTCATCTCCTTGACCCTTTGCAGTTGTTTTTCTTACACATTTTCATCCACTGAAGAGGTCCTGCGAAAGCCATGTGAGCCACATTACAAAATGTATGGCTTTCGCCGAACCTCTTTATTGGATGAAAATCTGTAAGGAAAACCACTACAAAGGGTAAATGAGATGATCATAGCATGAAAAGATCAAAATACCCCTGTTTTCAACGGTAATTTGACGAAAATTTTAACGGTGGACTAAAAATGACAATGACTAAATAAGACTGGCCGCAATGTGGCAAAAATTAATGAAGTGGACTAAAATTTGCAATGCCCCAATAACAGTAGGACAAAAAATGGAAATGACTCTTAATATATATTTCATACCTAAAATTTAAATTAAGGGTGTGTTTGGTTCGCACATAGGAATCGAAATTGAAATGGGAATCAAATACTTGGTAATGGTAATGAGTTTTGGTGAACGTATTTTGTATGTTTAGTAGTAGGATAAAATTCGAATGATTACCAACATTGATGTTTGGTTGTCTAGGACCCTATAATGGGAATAAATATTTAAAAATACGAAAACAAAAAAAAAAATCAAGGCACCGAATATAATAACATCCAATAAGATATAATGATACTCCTTTATAATTAGGAAATGTAATTTTTGAAGGGGTAATCAAAACTCATAGTTGTGTTTTTAAAAAGTTGTCAACCAAACATTAACTGTGATTTTGATTCCAATTCCTAGTGTCTAAACCCATGAACCAAACACACACTAAATAAGGAAAAATATACTAATATCAATCAATAATTTTAAATAAGATTAACAAGTTTTTAACAATTTTATATACACAATAATAATCATGAAAAATTTTAGGTACTTTCCTAAATGTAAAATAATAAATAATCGTATAAGTGCATTCATAACTAAATAATTATAGTTTATAAAAATAATTAAATAATTTAAAATCGAGTAAACTTATAAGCAATAACATTGTTATCATAATATATAATAAATTAAAGGGTCACACTTGTGTGAGACCATCTCACGGATCCTTATTCGTGAGACGGTGTCACACAAGTTTTTGCCTAAATTAAAATATTTCAAAACGTGATAAAAATATTCATAAAAAAATATTAAATATAATTACTTAGATAAAATAGTTCGAATAGAAACCATATTATTAATTACATATCTTCTATATTTTTATAAAAATCTTTTCTTTCAGCTAGATAATTTTCAAACTTTTTTAGATTAATTTTATTACGATGACACATAATAGAAGCTTATAGATTACATTGATTAGATATTCATTAAAAAAAGTACGGAGTAAATTACTAAATTATCTTTAATTTTTTTTTCATAATTGAATCTCAAAATATATTATATAACCCCACTGTCGCATTTTACATGTCTTGTTTGGTTAACGTGACTTGATTAAAGTTGTTTTTAATTCAAATTTTCATAATATGGTTAGTATTAGTATATACAAATTGATATATTTGAAAACTACATTAAAAATACTATTAAGCACAAAAAATATAAATTAAAAATAATTTTTATAAAAATACATTAGAAAGTGAGCAAAAAAGTGAGAGTTGAGGAATTTCAGTAATTGTTTTAAAAATAATTTAATAAGCAAGAAGTAACAATTTTCCAGTATTTTTGAAATGTATAGGGAAGGGTTTGATCCTTTGCCATTCAAATTGGGGAGTTATTATTATTAAAGTATGTTACCATCCAAGCTATTTAACCATTTGCCAAGGCATAAGCATATTATGTACTTATACGTATATATATGTTATGTATATGTACATTGGAGGTAGGATGGGCCCCCTCCACGCATGGGCCCTGGGCAAGGTGTAACACCCCAATTTTCACATCTGGGATTTATTACAAAATCCTAATATTACAATACATTGCGGAAGCGTCTAACCAGCAGAAAACTGGGTGTTACCGCCACGCTTAGGTATCTCTTCTATACCCAAACGCACAGGCTAAACTCACAACATCAAAATACATCCAAAGTCCAACTTAATACAAGTGGACATAATTCTACCAGGGTGTCTATTCTAGGATCTCAACCTCAACCTCCATCCTATTCAGAGCTCATCGGCTACCTGAGCCCATGCTAGACTGCATCTGATAATAGACACAATGAAGTGTAGTTAGCGCGACGGCTAAGTAAGGAAATCCATTTGTCACTTAAAAGTAGACAAAGGTTTGAAAACATTTAGTGAAACAACATCCACTCGTCTCGTAAGACAAAATCATTTCTTTCTCAAAGACGTTACAGAGTAACTCTTTACTCATTTTTAAAACTTCCTTAGTTTCATATAGTAAGAGTGAGGCCTACAACCTCGGGCCATGGCACTCCAGCCCTCCCGTAGGTTCCTCCCTTATCCCAACCCCGGGCCGTGGCACTCAAGCCTTCCCGTGGGCACCTCTCCTTATCCCAACATGACGACATAACGGCGAATAGACTTCGCTCTAACAATATAATATAACGACCACTGGGCAAGGGCACTTAAAGCCACCCGTGGGTCAATCAAGGTCCTCCTCAACTTACTTTAGAAACTACGGTTTTGAAAACATGATTCTTCCTTCAATTTTTCTTACTCAAATCATTTCTTTTGGACATATTTCACCAATGAGTCCAATATTTGAAATCGGCTACCTCTTTAGCCCCTGAAGGATTTTCAAACATCATTTTCTCAAACAATAAGGTTTTGACAACCTTTATATCAAAATAGCATACGTTTTTCAACGTAAGTTTTCATAAACATTTTTGGATACACTTCATATGTCCATCTCACACTTAAAATCAACCAACATCCTTAACTATCGTCCTCAACAACTTCCACTATGATCAACACCATTAGATCATAACTTGAGGATATCGTACATCCAAATATATATAAATTCTAATAGGTAAGGTCATTGCCTAACCATAACCCAAAAATCATGAGATTATCATTTAATCTCTATCATTAATCCATGTCCTTAGCATCACCTGATCACCATTAACTCACTAACTACCTCACAATTATCACTAACACATCCATAATCATACTAAGCATAATTCAGAAAATTTCAGCTTGGCGCAGTCCGAAAGATTGAGCCGGTAAAAATAGTTCCCGGACTCTTTTTCACTTGAAATTTTTATGGTAGAACCCCAACTTATAGTACTTGATGTCCGTCAAAAGTTTTGGTCACTTTGATCCACGAATAAACACAGAAAATTCCCTTTTTGCCCTTGGTCCGAAATATTTTTCTCTCCGTCCAGTTTTGGGAAAAATTCCGAAAACTATACTTATACTACTCCGATCATTATGAAATTTTATATGTAGGTTCTACACTTGTTGAACTACATATCTACAAAAAATGGAGTCAAAATACCTTACCAATTTTTCCCAATAAATCATGGAAGTCACTGCCAGAATCTACCCTGATTTCCTTTCACTATTTTCACAAGTATAAGCCTATATGGACATAAATACAACATATACAAGCATATCCAAGCTATGAACATGTATACAAAAATATCCCCAAAGCTCCAAAAACACCATATTTCAACCAAAATCAATTATCCAAATTCAAGTGACTAATTCCAACTTAAGGGAATTCCTTACCTTTGTAGAAACCTTTAAAAACCGTACTAGTTGATGGTGTTTTCCTTGGATTCCTTCACCAAAGATCCTAACGTAATACCATAATAACAATATTTTTCATGCACTAATATTAACACTTAAGTTCTAAGAAGGTTTTAGCCAAACAAAGTCTAAAATCTTACCTACACTTAGATACTTGAGTTGGAGAAAGGCTTAGGAGTTCTTGATCACAATGGAAGACTAAGCCAAATTTCTTCCTTCTTCTTCTTGGTGTAATTTCGAAAATGGGATGGAGGGGATGAGAGAGATGATGATGTGAGTTTTGGCTTGAAGACTAAGTAATCAAGTGCAATTGCACCATACCTCATTAATGCTAGCATTAAATGATCAATCTTAGTCTAGATTTGCTTGCCACTTGTCATCACCTCATGAATCCCTTATGAAGATATTAATCTAATTGGCCAGTTTATGCTTAAATCAGATGAATGTTCGGAGGATTATAACTTAATTCGGGAAAATTCTAATACCAAAATTATCCTAAAAATATTCCCGTCGTAACTCACCAATTTTGGGAATTTTCCGGTATTCCGCTAAATTTAGGTTCAGAGTCCGTAACAATTTATCCCTTACAGTCCATTTAAGATCTTCCTTGAACTAACTAGAAATTCAGGCTTGATCGTATGATACTTAATAATCCCAATTCTAGAAAATTCGAACTGAATCTATATCCTTAAAATTTTCTCGGTTCGTGACCGGTGCGTAGTTCGCAGCCTATCGATAACTAATCCTTAAAAAAAATTATTTCGAGCATCAAACCGTCTTCTCTTAAATGTCATAACTTAAAGACCTATTTTCCGAACCTCAAACTTATCGGAAAATACGAGGGGTTACACAAGGGCCCAGCCTGCCCTTGCTCAGGGCCGAGCCTGGGTATTCTACCCTTAAATTTACTATAGATTTCGTAATATTCATAAATACTTGTATATTTTTATTAATCTTATTCTTTTTATGTTTGTATTTGTAATATGATTTTTTTTTTATAGTGGGTTATTGCTACGAAGGTGGCCGTTCGCAGCACTAAAAAATTAGCGATTGCGAGCTGCAAATATATTGTTTTTGTTCGTAGCACTAAAAATTTGGTATTGCACGATTTATAACTCCAAATTGTTGCATCGATTAATAAATTTTTTTCTCGTCTTTTTTCAGTAGTATATTTGGTTCAATTTTTTTTAATATTATTCATAATATTATATTTTAAAATTTTTATTGTATGCAACTAGTAAGTATATATTTAAATATTGTATTTAAACAAGTTTGTTACTATAAATTTTTTATATTCAATATTGTTATAAATTTTTATATGAAATAGTTTTGTTTTGGGTGCGTATTATTGTGGTATAAATGATTTCATTTAATATCTCACCTTATTATGAATGTCACTACATTTTCTTTTTTCATTTTTCATGAATATTTTGAATTCGATCATTTCTTTCTTTTTCATTTTTCATGAATTCATATGAGATTTGAATTCATTTCTATATGATGATGATATATTTCACAACCAAACAAAGTATCGTCATATAAAATTGATTTTCTTACTTTTGGATAAATCACCCAAAAATTTGGAAATTCAATGTTAGAATATGAAACTAAACACTTTACCAAAATTTTGAGTACAAAGTTATTACAAATATTGACGAATGCATAAATAACACCCTATAAGAATGGATTATGTCATATGCCTTTATTTATGTTATGCTACACTCCCCACATCACTGACCTTGTTTGAGGATCATTAGGGAAGTACAAGAAAGTTATGTTATAATCACAAAAAGAAAGTATGACAACATATTAAACAACGATATACATTAATACATACTGAGTCTAGCAAATACTTGAAGGCGAGATGAAGATATTGAATCCACAATAGAAAGTATGTTGAGATTGTCCCATCGACGTCATCTTTACACACGCACACACCTATATATATATGTGTGCGTGCACACACACCCATACACACACACACACACACACACATATATATGGGTCACACTTGTGTGAAACCATCTCATATATCCTTATCCATGAGAAGCGTCGGGTCGAGTCGGGTCAATATGCAAATTTATATCTATATATATATTAAAACAGAAGTGCTAACTTTCCCGCTCATTTTAGTCCAAAAAATTTGAAATCAATCAACATAATATTATATAATAATTCCTTATCATTCCTTATTTATGGCTAAAATTGACAAAATATTCAAAATATGATTCCATTCCTTATTATGCACGGAAATTAATGAAATACTTTATTTAATTCCATTCTTGTATGGATTCCTTAAACAAAATAGTTTAACCTTGAGTATTACATATATATATATATATATATATATATATATATATATATTACTATATGATGTATATTATAGTATTCAAAAAAAAAATATTACTATATTATGTTAATGTACGTAATTAAATTTCTCTCATGATAATATTCAAAAAAAAATTTCAACAATCAAATTACTATATGATGTATATTATTGTATTCCAAAAAAAATTACTATATTATGTTAATGTACGTAATTAAATTCCTCTCATGATAATATTCAAAAAAAATTCCAACAATCAAATTATTATATGATGTATATTATTGTATTCAAAAAAAATATTACTATATTATGTTAACTAATGTTTTACCCCCGCGATGCACGACAACAATTATGATATGATGAATTAAATGAGAAATTTATAAAATGGAAAATCATTGTAGAACTGTATGAATGAAACTATGATGAAATATTATAATAACATTTTACAAATTTTGAAAAACCTCTTTGAATACAATGTTTGTTGTGGAATTACTTTGGGTGTTTTCCTTGTCACAAATCAAAATCTTCAATCCATTTGGGCTAGTAACTCTTGAAGCAGCAACATATAATTGTCCATGACTAAATACTTGTCTTTTAAAAACAAAACTTAGTCAAAAAATTATAAATTCTAAAAAAAAAATGAAACACTGGAATTGCAAAATTGAAAAAAGTATACATTATAAAAATAAAGAGAAGAAAATCCTGGTTATTTTAATATAATTTTTTTAATTTTTAATATGTAAATATGGACAACATAAGGTTAAAAGAAATGCCACATCAGTGAGAAACATGGGCCATGTCAGCAAGAAGATATGGAAACCTGCTAAATGTTCTAAGTGATTTTTTTTTTTTTTTTGGTTTGTGGCTCGATAGATACGATATGAAAGTTCAAGGTGCGGCATGAATAATTGGATATAGTTCATGGTGCTAAATGACACTTTAGACTATATATAATATTCATCTTAATTTTAGTATATAGAATATTAGTACTTTCCATATTTTAGTATTGGTTACTTTGGCAAGAATAATTTTTTTGTTATAAATACCCTATTCGTCATTGTTTTCAATCATGTTGAAGTCTCTTCCTTTAGGTTTCTTTTACGTTTCACTCTATCAATAGGAAGAACTTTTCGATATGACTCCCAGCCACCTTCAATCTAATTAAGGCAGTTGTAAGAGAGTGTCAAACAAATTAACAAATTAATTTAGTTCCAGTTGTTGATAAATGAAGATGGTTGATTGCAGTCGTTATACTGTGGACCATGGTCCACAATGTATTGTGGACCATGGGTCATGGTTGATACTGCAGTTGTATTGAACTGATACTGCAGTTGTGTTGAAAGGATACTGCAGTTGTGTTGAAAGGGAACTGCAGTTGCGCGAAACAGAGACCGTGTCATCCATCTGGAACTGCAGTTGTGTTGAACGGATACTGCAGTTTTGTTGAAAAGATACTGCAGTTGTGTTGAATGGATACTACAGTTGTGTTGAACGGATTAATGGCTTCTGTTCTGTGCAACTGCAGTTTCCTTTCAACACAACTGCAGTATCTTTTTAACACAACTGCAGTATCCGTTCAACACAACTACAGTATCAGCTATGATCATGGTCCACCATATAATTTGGGAGTTAATTGGTTGTAACAGGGACCTTAGCTCCTCTAAACATTACCATGGAAAGCATAAAGGATGTATCGGACATTCTAAGGCTGCCCAATGCAAGTTCTTGTTAATGTCAGTGAGCAGCACTTCTACGAACAATGCAGCATGTATATATGCGCTTATTCTTTATGCAATACATAGGCATTCATATCCTCTTTCATGACGTGTACAATGTAATGGACTTTTGTCATGCATGTTTCATATGGTGGGAGAATTTGATGACAAAAAGCACAATTGCCACAAGCGCCTTGCAGAGCACAATGAGTGCAGACAAAAAGCCTCTGAACCTAGCACATTGGGGTAACCAAGATTCTTCATTCTTGTTCTAATCTTGTCTTTGTTATGATTTGATCTGCAATTGTTAGATCTAGTATGCGTATTAGCAGGTTTTTATGTGTGTGGATTAGGTTTCCTTTAAATAGTTTCAAATTATTCAGTTGACTTGTTTCCTTACAGAACCAAATATTGTGATAAACTATCTTCAAAACTTAAGGTCATCCGAGGAGTTGTTATGGGAACAGGTTTTGTTTTGATCATAAGTTATTTTCATTCCTTAGTACTTGTTGTTCTTGTAGTTTTACCATACTAATTTTCCTCCATTTGTTTTTATTTCCATGGCTTTACCATCAGATGGAGAAAGCTAAGAAAAAAGAAGCTGCCTTTATAGTAAATATTGCAAAACGAGATCAAGAGATAGCTGCCTTTATAGTAAATATTGCAAAACGAGATCAAGAGATAGCTGAGTCAAAGGTAAGAAATGTTTTGTGAGATCAAGAGATAGCTGAGTCAAAGGTAAGAAATGTTTTGTACCCTTAAGAGATAGCTGAGTCAAAGGTAAGAAATGTTTTGTACCCTTGTATATTATGATACACAAGGCCACAAGGGAATTTATGTACCCTTGCAGATGCATGAATTGGCAATGAAACTTGCAGAAATCACAGAATGCAAAACTCAAAGTCACTTTGAAGGTTTGTATTCTTCTATGGTTTTCTGAGTAGTATGTAGAGTTATAAGATATTTTATTTTATTTTTTATTTTTTATTTTTTATTTTTGTTGTAACTTTTGCACATGTGAGTACTGCTTTATGGTTATGTTAGTTATATCTCTTGTTCTACAACCTATTTGGCTTGTTCTGCTGATAAAAGCAGTTTACATTAATAATTTCATTGGTGTATGAATTGTAAGGATGTAGCTAGAGAGCCATATAAAGATGTTGCTAGAAACCTTTTTGATAGTGTGTGCAAGAATCAAAGTCGTCATTTCTATTTATATGTTTTATGAATGTCGTAATTGTTAGCTTTCTAATTTGGATTTTGAATCCTATGATGAATGAATGGTTATTTATTTGTCTTCTGTTATCGGTTGCAGGATTATGCAAACAAATAGAGACTGACTAATGATGTTGAAATATCAAATGAAATGGTAATTCCCCCTCTTCAATTATGTATTATTTATGTTTTTATGTAGAATTGTAGAAGCATTGGGCTATGGGAACTTTTCATGCCTAACATAGTAATGCCTCCTGCTTATACTTTATAGCAGTTATTTTACTTGAGGCAGTTTTTTTAATGTTTTATTTTTTTTACTGTGATGTGCCAATATATTATCCTGTTCTATGGTGACTTTGAAGTTGGTATTATGAATGAATGTGGCAGATCTGTTGTTCGTATTTCTTTCAATGAATGATAAGTGCAAAAGATACCACTTTTATACGGTTGTTCGTGGATCGTTTAGTATACAAGTTAAAGCTTTTATGAATGTTTTAGTATTAAATTGCATTAGAATGCTTTATATTGTCTTTAGTACCTGTTCCACACTTTACCAATTGTTTTGTAGGTAAAAAGAAGTGTTTAAAGACAGGAAATGGCGATATTTCGGAGAAGAATTCACAAACCGAAGTTGGAAGGCAAAATAGGCCTTGGACGCGCTCTGGACGCCCGTCCAAATCAGCGTCCGAAAAAATGCCCGCAGAAGTTCGAAAATCAGAGCAGAGTTCTGATGGACGCGGGGTGGACGCGCGCGTCCACCCCGCGTCCACCCTTCAGCCGAGAAAACTCCTGCGGCCGTAAATTCGGACGCGGGGCGGATGCCCGCGTCCGAACTGTGCGCCGTAGCGCACAGTTCGTCCGCCGCGCGTCCGGTCGCGCGCTGTAGCGCGCTCGGCTGGACGCGAGGCCGGACGCTCCAGCGGTTCGGCCAGCCCATTTTGGGCGCGATTTTTGGGTTAAAAACAGAGTTTTTCCTTGGGTTTTTGGAGGTCGGATCCATCACACTTCAATTCCACACCTTAGAATATTTCTCTCTCTAGGATTAGCCTAGAGAGATCACTCCACATTGCAATTCTTAGTTTAGATTAGAATTAGAGAAGAATTCCATTGGTGCAAGATTGTGATCTACATTCAAGTTCAAGATTAAAGTTCAATTTCAAGTTCAAGTTCAAATTCAAAGTTCAATTACTAGCTAAGTTTTCCTTTTAATTTCTTGTCATTACTTTTGCATTTTGCTATTTCAATTCCAAGTATGATTAGATAGATCTTTGTGGATTTGGATTGATCAATGTTGTATGGATATTCTTGAGCTTTGAATGGATTAATTAGGTTTTGCAATTGCTTGATTATGAGTTTGATTGTGTGAGTGGTGATCCACTTTGACTCTTGTGTAGGGGTGATCAACCTATATGAGAGGTGTTTGGAGAAGGAGTCTCATCTACGAGAGTAGAGTTACTCCTTAGCCTAGCCTAGCACATTTCCCTCTCACCTTTGAGAAAAGGGAGAAGTGGAAGATAAGAGGCACATAACGTGTTTGACAAAATGCCTCTCCTAGCCTAGTGATCACAAGGATGACATTACGGTCTAAGGAGTGAGTCCATTGACCACGAGAGTGGCGGTGGTGTTGGTGACCTTATCTCATTTTCATTATCTAAGTGTTGCTAGCCTAATATCTTAAGAAATCAAGGATACCTATATGAGTTGCAAGATCCAAATAGTCCTTTCCAATTGATTGTTTCCATTGTTTGTTCCTTATTTTCATGATGTTTCATGTGCATTTTCTTACTATGTTTGTGTTAGCTTTCAAACACTAAACACTCTTGTGCTTAATCCCCTTACCGCTCGAATTCCCTCCTTGTCGTCCTTTGAGAACGATACTCGGGAACTTCTTCCCGTTTTACCACCTATTTCTTTCCATCCATCGCGAAAACTACACTCATCAAATGGCGCCGTTGCCGGGGATGGCATCGGTTTTTGAGTAGTAAGTGCCTTTGGATTAACATGAGCAAGTGTTCAAGTTAGAGAGTCTAACCCCCCATTTACTTTCTCTTTTTGCAATTTACTTTGTTTACTTTTAATCTGTTTGTCATTTCAATTGCTACTACTCTCACTTGCAACTACTTATAGTTGCAAAACACTCTCTTGTCTTTGTGTTGATAGGTTGATCCTCTATAATGTATTGTCAAGCAAGATATCAACAAGAGGATTACTATGAAGACCAAGGAGGATATAAGCAACCAAGGGGAGGCTATAATGATCAATTTTCTAACCCCTATGGTTATGAAGATAATGAGAACTTTAGAGCACAATATCAACCAAGAAGTCCACCACCACCTTGGGCTCGCTATGATGATCAACGGATGGCATATGATGATTATTACCGCCAAAAAGAAACCAAAGCCATTATGATGAACCTCAAGACCACTATCAAAATCAACATGAAAGAAACTATGAGGAATACATATTCCAAGAAGGATATCATCATGCTCCACCACAAAATCTCTATTCACAAAATGTCTACCCTCATAACTCTTACTCCGAACAAATTCACTACTCACAATCCCCTCAAAATGAGAAATATGTCCCATACACTCGAGATGAACACTAACCTTCATACACTCAAAATCCCCAATACCCCTCATATTCTCAAGATCATCAAGACTATCCATACTACTCCAACCACTATGAGAATGAGGAGTACATGATGCAACCATATGAGGAGGAAATCACGGAAGACACGAAGAACAAGATATTGGCAATACCAATATGAGGGAAGAGTGGAGGCAAGAACGTAGACAAAGAACCTCCTCCCTAGGGCAAGAGACGCAAACATCAATTCGAAACTTGGAAGATCAAATGGCTCAAGTGGCCAAATGTGGAAATGAAGAAAAAGATACTCATGGTAAGACACTTGACCCTATTAGTGTTAGCACTACTCTTGGTGATAAAATTTCTAAATCTTGGGCCGACATGTGTGATGAGAATGATGATTGTGATGATATTGGTGTGCCTATTCATTTTGATAATGCTAATATTGATTGTGTTGATGATGGGGTTGAAAAAGTGGTAGATATGACTAGTGAAAATAATTGCATAATTGAAGATGTTGATAATGCTTGTGTTGAGATGCCTAGTGATGAAATTGGTGTTAAAGAGCATGATAATTTTTGTGATGAGCCATATGATGATTCTTTTGATCATAATTATGGGGATACTTATATTGAAAATGTTGTTGGTAATGTGGATAGTGTTGTTGATAAAGTGCATGCCAATCCTTTGGAGAATGTGGGTAATATTAATGCTAAACGTGATGATGAAAATTGTCTTGATGCTTGTGAAAATAATTCTTTCAATTCCACGAAGAATGATGCAATAGAGTCGTGTGAGGATAATTTCTCTAATTCTTATGATAGCAACTCTTCCAATCCTTGTGAAAACAATTCTTTCGTTTCTTTAAATGAGAATGATGTTCTTGAGTCTTTTACTTTTGGTGATGAATCTTTGTCAAATGAGTTTGCTAATGATTTGCATGAGATGCTTTGTGGTGATGATGATATGAATATCGAGGCTAGCTTGTGTGATCTAATTGATGTTGAATTGGTAAACTTCCATGATAATTGCCTTAATGATGCTTTATATATTCATGATTTGATTGGTAAAGATCGGAGTGAAGAAAGTGTGACTATAGAAAAGGAAAATGAAGAAGAAAATTTTGAAAATGAGAAGGTGTTGTTTGAGGAAGTTCATGGTAAAATCATAGAAGAGGAAAAGGAAAAGACAAGAAATGAGAGTGTTAGGGAGCAAGTTGATGAGAAAGTGAGAAATGATGAAAAGGAGCTTGGTGAAAAGAAGAAAAATGAAAAAAGAAGTAAGTTGGAAGATAATAGCATACTCATGGACATGGATAGTTGTCAACCTTGGGAAGAGAGTATGCTATGTATAGAGTTAAAGGAGTTTGTCAATGCCCGGCATTTGAGGGCATATCTTGAAGAAAGAGTGGATGGGGCAAAAGGACTTGTCCCCGTCCAAGTATGTTGGAATGAGGGCTTGAAAGTTGCGTCGGGCTACGGACATTAAACGGAGCGCTTCTCGGGAGGCAACCCGATGTTATCTTACATTTTTATGCATTTTGTTCTTGTTGTTTACTTTTGCTTTCAATAAGTTTTGCATTGATGGAAATTAAATTCTCTAATATGGTTTGTAGTATTGCAATGTGTTTGTTGATGATGTAGGAAAATTGATAAATGGATCAAAGCTAAGAGGATGATTAAAGGCAATGTACTTGAAGAGAAGCAACAAGGGAGTCTCTTTATCTCCCTTATCTTTTATTATTTTGCCTTTGTGTTTCATTTCTAAAGTGTGGAAACCCGAGGTTGTTTGGTATTATAGTGTATGATGTTAAAAGTCTTTCATAAAAGCAATGTTGTGACCCTCCTAGCCCATAGCCCACTTCTAAAGTGTGGAAAGGGCATTGCACTAGGCGAATGACCTTGTTTCTTTCCCACCGTGTGTATAGAGCGAACATTGAGGACGATGTTCAATTCTAAAGTGTGGAAAGGGAAGCACTTTGTGCTCAAAATGTGGTTTGTTAGGAACATCATGTAATAGGTTTTGATGATACCAACTGTTAATAGAAATCCCCGAGTCTCGACGCATAGGCAAAACGCTGTAAGTTCGACAAGTAAACCAAGAGCGAAAATACAACCGAGTAACTTTGAGCTCAACTCGGAAAATATTTAAGCTTGAGGTAAATTTGTTTGAACATCTTAGAAGTCCCGTGTGTTGTAATCATATAGACAGATCAGAAGAAGGCATGGGACAACACTGGAGGAATAAGGGTCTGCGAGACATCAACTAAGTCTCGAGACATAAGCAGAGTTCGAGAGGTAGGACCTCTCGATACAGTTATCCAGTTCGAGACATAAACAGAGTTCGAGAGATAGACCTCTCGATATTTGAGTTCGAGACATCAAGCAATCAAGATATCAACCTTGGTCTCGATACACTAACAATTCTCCAACAAAGCTGAATGACGGTCATACTTAAAGTCTGGAGAAGAAGAATATCATGGAGATGGAATAATGAAGAGGTGCCGAACGTGAAGATTTCAAAATGGGCGGAAATGGATGACACGTCAGATTTCCACCACAAACGGTCAAAAGGTGCACCAATGCTGAAGTGATCTGATTCCCTACAAACAAGGAATAATGGGAATATAAAAAGAGTAACTTTTACCAAAAGACGAAAGTGGAGCATGGACTCAAGAAAGTGAACTATGGAATATTCACTACAAGACAAAGAGGTTCAAGTTACAAGATCACCACTCCATGAAATATGCTGAAAATACGCAAGACCCATGATCAGCATGGGAGACAAATTTCAAACGGAATAATTTTCCCTCCAACGGAATTATTCCTCTACTCTCATATATAAGGACGTAAAGACACAGAAGAAAACGAAAAGGGGAAAAAGAGAGAAAAAGGAGTTAAAAAGAAAAGAGGTTCGAAATTCTTAAGAAGTGTCTGTCTAAAACGTTCAAGTGCAAGTGCTCAACTTGGAATATCATCCTGATATTCAAAACAGCGAGAAAACACATCTTAGTGTTTCAAGAGAGTTACAAAGCTTAAACTGTTATACATCCAGAAGGTGACCGAAGCTGCTCTACATCGAAGTTGATTCAACGATAGCTTGTGGTCAGATTGGAGCCTGTTACATTCAACTGTGACAACCAAAAACACCTTGCTTTGGATTAAGCAAGAGAGGTGGAGTAACCTGGCAGCTGTCCGAGTGAAAGAAACCTGAGGCTTGACGCGGGCTTGGTGATCAAAGGTCAAGTGCTCGAGAGGTGGAGTAACTGGAAGCGGGGAGAAAGACCTTGGAGAGGTAGAGTAACCTGGGAGCTGTCTTGTGAAGATCCTGAGGCTTGACGCGGGCTTGGTGATCAAAGGTCAAGTGCTCGAGAGGTGGAGTAACTGGAAGCGGGGAGAAAGACCTTGGAGAGGCGGAGTAACCTGGGAGCTGTCTTGTGAAGATCCTGAGGCTTGACGCGGGCTTGGTGATCAAAGGTCAAGTGCTCGAGAGGTGGAGTAACAAGAAGCGGGGCGAAAAACCTGAGGCTTGAGGCGGGCTTCGTGATCAAAGCTCAAGCGCTCGATATTGTACTAAAAAGGGAAGTTTTTAGTGCAATCCTTCCAGGGAGTTTCTGGAAGAAGAGTGGACGTAGGCGGGTTGGCCGAACCACTTAAAAATCTCTCTTGCATTTACTTACTGTTTTTATCTCTCGCTAACCTCTCGATTGCACTGCATATAAACGCACTTCTCGAACTAACTCAAACTCGTGCTAACTAAAAGGGGATAACATTTCCGCTGCGCATAAAACTTTGTCTTCACCTCGTGAGGTATCGAACCTAAACATCCTAAGTTCAATACACACGAGAGGTTGAAAAGATTTGCAAAATCTTATACAAGTCTATTCACCCCCCCCCCTAGACTTGTACCCCATCCCCTTGGGACCAACAATTGGTATCAGAGCAAGTTCTCTGATCGATATAAACCTTTGTTTATATTGCCTAGAGATCCTTCTTTGAAAAATCTTTTGAAAATATTTTCAAAGCACGAGATAAATTTTAAAATGGACAGCATGTTGTCGAGACATCTTCTTTTTGATCTTAGCAGGTTTGATGACTGGAAAACACGCATGCTTGCGTATCTATCAGCCCTCCATGATGAGATGGCCGAAGTTATAACATCTGGACCAGTCAAGATCATGATGGTAAACACGACTGCTGAGCAAACCAGAGATACACCAAAGTATGTCCCCAAACCTAGGGAAGAATGGACAAGTGATGATAGGAAGAGAAACAACTTGGACAACATTGCCAAGGATATTCTCTTCAGAGCTATAGACGAAACCATCTTTCCAAAAGTAAGAAAATGCAAAACGGCGAAAGAGGTATGGGATACTTTGATGTTAATTGGTGAAGGTGACGAACAGGAGAAGGAGAACAAGCTTACCGTGGCCATGAAGAAGTTCGAGGACTTCAAGATGAAGCCAGGGGAGAGCATCGACAGCATGGAATCTCGTTTCATGAAGCTATCAATAGAGATCAGTGATCTCGAGAAGGAGATTCCACAAAAGGAGCTAAACCTGAAGGTCTTACGAGGCCTTACCAAGGAGTGGGAAATGAAGGTGATCACAATGCGTGATCACAGGGATTTGAAGAACACCACAACCGACCAACTATTCAGAGATCTCAAAGCCTTCGAATTTGAGATGTTTCCGAGAGATGAGGACGTGGTGGACAGACGGAATGTGGCACTGGTTGCGGACCAACCAACCACCTCCTCAAGGTCAGATTCTAATCCCACTGAATTTTTACCTGACGAACAGTTTGCTTTCTTCATAAGAAAATTCAGGAAGTTCATGAAGAAAACACCGGAAAGCAATACAAGTTCACCTTCCTCCTCAAGAAGGAAAAATGAGAAATACACATCCAGAGGAATGGAGGAAGAAGATCAAGGTCTATGCTACAACTGCAGGAGACCGGGGCACTTCAAGGCTGACTGTCCTTACCCTAAGGTAAGCAAATATCAAGGCCTAGAAGGTAGGAACTCCAGGAGAAAGGAGGAACCTAAAGAGAAGCCAGCACAAAGTGGCTTCAAGGGAGATACAAAGAAACATCTGCGCAGAAAGGCGCTTGTTGCTGAGGAACTCGAGAGAACAATCGAGGAGTCCGAGACGTCGAGCTCCAGTGAAAGCAGCAGCAGTTGTTGCAGGACACCAGGGACGTATGGTTCATTGACAGTGGATGTAGAGAATCAATGCCTAATGGCCATTGACAATGAGGTAACCTCTACTTCCACATCTCGCTGCTCTA
>NC_044928.1:16946147-16963514 GCF_003576645.1 Ipomoea triloba
ACTGAAATCATCTCTGATGGGCGGGATGACTTATATGAAGAAGTTTCCACTCAGTTGGCAGTGGAAGCACCCACTCTTGATGACTTCTCCAGGGTGATCAGGTGGATCAACTGGAGAACCAGTTCTTTCACTCAATTGATGAGTCAAGCAGCCGAAATGGAGGCAGAAGAGCAGTTTGCACTCCAGTGGTTGGGCATCTCCGAGATCCCAGCTCATCATCTCCTAGACCTTGCCCACGAAACAAGAGTGGCTAAACTGAACAGTGGAAGAACTGATAAGGGTAAAGGAATAGCTGAAGAAACCGAGGTTGAGCCTGAGGAGGATCCAGAACTTGATGACCAATTTTGAGAAGATATCAGGCTCGCCACTGCCATCTCCTTGGGACAGAACGTTGAGTTCACGAGAGGTCCAGGAGAGACCTCTGGGGTTGCTCACGATGATATCGCAACAGCCGCAATCCCACTGTCCCAAGTCAGCAACTCTGCTCTGGACGAACAGGTAGAAGCTTCGAGAGGTGAATCCGAGACCTCTGAAGCACTTCAAGTGGCACCCAACACCGTTCTACTTTTGCCACCACCCGCGTCCACACCCTCGAACACTACAGATGAAGCACAGATAATTCGAGAGGGTGAAGTTCCGTTGCTCACACTGCCAGGTTTTACTACTGCTCCTGAAATAATCATCATCCCAGACTCATCGGAGCAGACCGAAGAGCAACACAATGAGCAACTTGAGCAGAATGCCCCAAGTCCTGCTGGTTCGAGGAGTACTGATGATAACATCGAAGGTGGAAACCAGGAAGCACCTGTCGACACTACGTCTCCAACCTCACCAGCAGATGACACAGTTCCCAGCACTGATTCGAGAGGTGATGCTAAGGGGGAACCTCTATTGGATGAAAACAGGGAAGCGTCCAATACCGAAGAACCCTCTCTGGCTGACCCTATCTCCACAGTCGCTGAAGCTGAGGCTCCAGGTTCGAGAGGTGAGGAGCAAGAAGTGATCCATCCCTCAGGTGGAAACTGGGAAGCACCTGACATGGAGCTACCTTCGAGCTCTGAACCCTGTGTCCCTGAGGCTCCTCAGACAATAAATCGAGAGGTGGACTCGCAATTGCAAGTCATGGGTGGAAATCTGGAAGCACCCAAGTCCCCTCCGACAAAAGGTACATCTCGATCCTCATCTCCTACTTCTGACTATGATCAACAGGCCGAAGAAGTCTTCATTGGCGAAGTGCGTCAATTCATGGCTGATCAATCTCAGAAGATGGCTCAGCTCGAAAGAATACTCGCTGTGGTCCGCAATGCTGCAATGCCTGCTGCTGGCACAAGTGAATCCCAAGGCCGTCATGCCGAACTTCTCGAACAGGCGATATGGGCTGAGGATGCAGCACGGAAAGCCACTGATGAAGCTGCTGTAGCTCGAGCAGAGGCTGCAAGTGCGAGGGCTGAATTAGCCGAGATGCGAGCAGAGCTTCGAGCCTTCCAATATTCCAGTGAACTTCGACAGGATGTGATGAAGGCCATACTCGATGACCTGTCGAACCAAGTCCCTGCCCAACTTCAAGCAATCTTCGAAGGTATGTCCACCCTCCTCTCCCGTGCTGATGATGCCAACAAGGGGGAAAATAAAGGGAAAAAGAAGGGGGATACAACGGGCAAGAAAAGGGCAGCAAGTGAACCAGCTGGACCACCTCCAAAAATACCAAGAATCATGAGCAAAGCAGTGGAGGATGCTAAACAGGCAGAAAACCTAAGGGTCCAGCGTACACTGGAAATGAAAAGAAGGAGAGAAGAGGACAGAGAAAGAAGAAGAAAAAGACAAGAACGACAGTCAGAAGAAGAAAGGAAGATAGATCT
Organism: Ipomoea triloba; assembly: GCF_003576645.1. NCBI lineage: Eukaryota > Viridiplantae > Streptophyta > Magnoliopsida > Solanales > Convolvulaceae > Ipomoea > Ipomoea triloba. Next base: position 16,948,007 of record NC_044928.1, read on the forward strand.
TCTCATGACAAACTTTAAGTTTGGGAACAGAGAAGACACTGAACAAATTCTGACTCTGGAGATATTCAAGCTTCTGAAAATCACTGGGATATCTACACACAGCAATATGTCTCCAGAAGAATGCATTGCCTGGTGGAAAGATGGAGTAATTGATGGTGAGTTCGTGGGGGAAGCCTACAGGAACTACAGGCATCTAGATGTCACAGATGAATACTTAAGCCTGGTAAATCCGAAAGACCCCATCAAGACACGAGAAGCCATTAACAAGAAAAGGAAAGCCAACAAGAAGTAAGCTCTCATGGTCCAAACTCCATCTCATTTCAATGTATTGATATCTATGTTGTTCTTGGTCTTATTTCTTTCAATCTTGTCTACTAAACTCTACTTTGTAAACATTCCCTTTTTATAATCATATATATCTTTTGCTGGGGGTGTTGCGTGAGTTATATTATTCATGGTTTAGTAGAGTATTTTGTCAAACTTACCATATGCGCTGAAAAATAAAATCCTTGTTAATTCTTTCTATCAAATCAGTCATATAGAGTAAGTATAAGTGTTGGCATCATCAAAAAGGGGGAAATTGTTAGGAACATCATGTAATAGGTTTTGATGATACCAACTGTTAAGTAGAAATCCCCGAGTCTCGACGCATAGGCAAAACGCTGTAAGTTCGACAAGTAAACCAAGAGCGAAAATACAACCGAGTAACTTTGAGCTCAACTCGGAAAATATTTAAGCTTGAGGTAAATTTGTTTGAACATCTTAGAAGTCCCGTGTGTTGTAATCATATAGACAGATCAGAAGAAGGCATGGGACAACACTGGAGGAATAAGGGTCTGCGAGACATCAACTAAGTCTCGAGACATAAGCAGAGTTCGAGAGGTAGGACCTCTCGATACAGTTATCCAGTTCGAGACATAAACAGAGTTCGGACCTCTCGATATTTGAGTTCGAGACATCAAGCAATCAAGATATCAACCTTGGTCTCGATACACTAACAACTCTCCAACAAAGCTGAATGACGGCCTTACTTAAAGTGTGGAGAAGAAGAATATCATGGAGATGGAACAATGAAGAGGTGCCGAAACGTGAAGATTTCAAAATGGGCGGAAATGGATGACACGTCAGATTTCCACCACAAACGGTCAAAAGGTGCACCAATGCTGAAGTGATCTGATTCCCTACAAACAAGGAATAATGGGAATATAAAAAGAGTAACTTTTACCAAAAGACGAAAGTGGAGCATGGACTCAAGAAAGTGAACTATGGAATATGCACTACAAGACAAAGAGGTTCAAGTTACAAGATCACCACTCCATGAAATATGCTGAAAATACGCAAGACCCATGATCAGCATGGGAGACAAATTTCAAACGGAATAATTTTCCCTCCAACGGAATTATTCCTCTACTCTCATATATAAGGACGTAAAGACACAGAAGAAAGGGGGACAGTGAAGGAGTTAAAAAGTTCGGGGAAAACAAGTTCGAAATTCTTAAGAAGTGTCTGTCTAAAACGTTCAAGTGCAAGTGCTTAACTTGGAATATCATCCNAGTGAAGGAGTTAAAAAGTTCGGGGAAAACAAGTTCGAAATTCTTAAGAAGTGTCTGTCTAAAACGTTCAAGTGCAAGTGCTTAACTTGGAATATCATCCCGATATTCAAAACAGCGAGAAAACACATCTTAGTGTTTCAAGAGAGTTACAAAGCTTAAACTGTTATACATCCAGAAGGTGACCGAAGCTGCTCTACATCGAAGTTGATTCAACGATAGCTTGTGGTCAGATTGGAGTCTGTTACATTCAACTGTGACAACCAAAAACACCTTGCTTTGGATTAAGCAAGAGAGGTGGAGTAACCTGGCAGCTGTCGAGTGAAAGAACCTGAGGCTTGACGCGGGCTTGGTGATCAAAGGTCAAGTGCTCGAGAGGTGGAGCTGGAAGCGGGGAGAAAGACTTGGAGAGGCGGAGTAACCTGGGAGCTGTCTTGTGAAGATCCTGAGGCTTGACGCGGGCTTGGTGATCAAAGGTCAAGTGCTCGAGAGGTGGAGTAACACAGAAGCGGGGCGAAAAACCTGAGGCTTGAGGCGGGCTTCGTGATCAAAGCTCAAGCGCTCGATATTGTACTAAAAGGGAAGTTTTTAGTGCAATCCTTCCAGGGAGTTTCTGGAAGAAGAGTGGACGTAGGGGTTGGCGAACCACTTAAAATCTCTCTTGCATTTACTTACTGTTTTTATCTCTCGCTAACCTCTCGATTTGCATATAAACGCACTTTCTCGAACTAACTCAAACTCGTGCTAACTAAAAGGGGATAACATTTCCGCTGCGCATAAAACTTTGTCTTCACTCGTGAGGTATCGAACCTAAACATCCTAAGTTCAATACACACGAGAGGTCGAAAAGATTTGCAAAATCTTATACAAATCATCCTCTAGACTTGTACCCCATCCCTTGGGACGAAAAGAAGGAGTTAAAAAGTTCGGGGAAAACAAGTTCGAAATTCTTAAGAAGTGTCTGTCTAAAACGTTCAAGTGCAAGTGCTTAACTTGGAATATCATCCCGATATTCAAAACAGCGAGAAAACACATCTTAGTGTTTCAAGAGAGTTACAAAGCTTAAACTGTTATACATCCAGAAGGTGACCGAAGCTGCTCTACATCGAAGTTGATTCAACGATAGCTTGTGGTCAGATTGGAGTCTGTTACATTCAACTGTGACAACCAAAAACACCTTGCTTTGGATTAAGCAAGAGAGGTGGAGTAACCTGGCAGCTGTCCGAGTGAAAGAAACCTGAGGCTTGACGCGGGCTTGGTGATCAAAGGTCAAGTGCTCGAGAGGTGGAGTAGCTGGAAGCGGGAAGAAAGACCTTGGAGAGGCGGAGTAACCTGGGAGCTGTCTTGTGAAGATCCTGAGGCTTGACGCGGGCTTGGTGATCAAAGGTCAAGTGCTCGAGAGGTGGAGTAACAAGAAGCGGGGCGAAAAACCTGAGGCTTGAGGCGGGCTTCGTGATCAAAGCTCAAGCGCTCGATATTGTACTAAAAAGGGAAGTTTTTAGTGCAATCCTTCCAGGGAGTTTCTGGAAGAAGAGTGGACGTAGGCGGGTTGGCCGAACCACTTAAAAATCTCTCTTGCATTTACTTACTGTTTTTATCTCTCGCTAACCTCTCGATTGCACTGCATATAAACGCACTTCTCGAACTAACTCAAACTCGTGCTAACTAAAAGGGGATAACATTTCCGCTGCGCATAAAACTTTGTCTTCACCTCGTGAGGTATCGAACCTAAACATCCTAAGTTCAATACACACGAGAGGTTGAAAAGATTTGCAAAATCTTATACAAGTCTATTCACCCCCCCCCCTCTAGACTTGTACCCCATCCCCTTGGGACCAACATGGTTAAGTATATGATGCTAGTATAGAATCTTGTGTGGTGTTGAAATTAATGTTTTGTTTAATCTATCTTAGAAATGTGTTGCTATGAAGGAATAATTGAGTTCAATGTTGAATATCCCTTGATATGAATTCTTTTGCACTTGTGAAATTTGATTATATTGTGTGCTTGCATGATAATTCACCCTCTATTTTGTTTGGACCATAGTCAATGATCCCTCGAAGTGGGAGTGTGAACTCGCCAATGCTAGAAAGATAATATGCTAAGCCCGGAAATGAACATAATTTTTGATTTTGCTCTCCCGAAGGTGGCGTGTGGGGTTGTGAAGGTGATGCTTTGCTTTATTTTGTTCAAAAGAGCCCAATGAGGCCAAAACCCCAAAAGAGTCCAATGTGGCCACCTTAGGAAATGAAAAAGATGAACCGTCTTGCTAGGACAATTGGGGCAACCATTGCACCGCCTTCGAAAAAGCGTAGAGCTCTACGTGAAGTCAGTTGCCCCGATACAAGGTCTTGGGAGACGAGAAAATTTAAGAGAGCCATTCCGCCAAGATTCGGGCACCCATTGCACCGTCTTCGAAAAAGCATGGAGATCCATGTGAAGTCGGGTAGCCCGATGAGGTTATCTTGGGCAATGAGAAAAGGAGAGATCTATCCCGTTAGGACCGGGCACCTATTGCACAGTTCTCGAAAAAGCATGGAGCTCCATGTGAGATCGGGTAGCCCGATGGTTGGTCTTGAGGGGTAGTAGACAACCTTGAAGCCTTTTTTGTTAATCACGCTAGAATCTAGGGGGCTTGAGGTTATAAGGGTGGACTATTAGCATTGACTTGTGCACATCGTTCCCACTAGTTGGCTCGGCTAGTGGCCCTTGCAAAATATTTGGTGAGTTCCCTTTTGGAATGCATGCTTGAAAAGTGTGAAACAAAGTCTATTACCAAAGATTTACTTTACCTTAAGAAGGGTGTCAAGTCTTGGGATATTCACTATTGAACTTTATGATTCATTTATGGACACATTTCTTTGATAGAATAAAGGAGACATTAATTTCAATATCGTGTTTTGTTCTTCCATCTAGCTCATATGCGTTTCTAAAGCTTGGTGATATCTTTTGCACTTATTGTGTTGGTTGTCCTATGATTGCTTGCTTGAGGACAAACAAGGTTTAAAGTGTGGAAAGTTTGATAAGTGCAAAAGATACCACTTTTATACGGTTGTTCGTGGATCGTTTAGTATACAAGTTAAAGCTTTTATGAATGTTTTAGTATTAAATTGCATTAGAATGCTTTATATTGTCTTTAGTACCTGTTCCACACTTTACCAATTGTTTTGTAGGTAAAAAGAAGTGTTTAAAGACAGGAAATGGCGATATTTCGGAGAAGAATTCACAACTCGAAGTTGGAAGGCAAAATAGGCCTTGGACGCGCGTCCAAATCGGCGTTCGAAAAAATGCCCGCAGAAGTTCGAAAATCAGAGCAGAGTTCTGATGGACGCGGGGTGGACGCGCGCGTCCACCCTTCAGTCGAGAAAACTCCTGCGGCCGTAAATTCGGACGCGAGCGTCCGCCGCGCGTACGGTCGCGCGCTCGGCTGGACGCGAGGCTGGACGTGCTTCCGGCTCGCGTCCAGCGGTTTGGCCAGCCCATTTTGGGCGCGATTTTTGGGTTAAAAACAGAGTTTTTCCTTGGGTTTTTGGAGGCCGGATCTGTCACACTTCAATTCCACACCTTAGAATATTTCTCTCTCTAGGATTAGCCTAGAGAGATCACTCCACATTGCAATTCTTAGTTTAGAATAGAATTAGAGAAGAATTCCATTGGTGCAAGATTGTGATCTACATTCAAGTTCAAGATTAAAGTTCAATTTCAAGTTCAAGTTCAAATTCAAAGTTCAATTACTAGCTAAGTTTTCCTTTTAATTTCTTGTCATTACTTTTGCATTTTGCTNCTCTATTTTGTTTGGACCATAGTCAATGATCCCTCGAAGTGGGAGTGTGAACTCGCCAATGCTAGAAAGATAATATGCTAAGCCCGGAAATGAACATAATTTTTGATTTTGCTCTCCCGAAGGTGGCGTGTGGGGTTGTGAAGGTGATGCTTTGCTTTATTTTGTTCAAAAGAGCCCAATGAGGCCAAAACCCCAAAAGAGTCCAATGTGGCCACCTTAGGAAATGAAAAAGATGAACCGTCTTGCTAGGACAATTGGGGCAACCATTGCACCGCCTTCGAAAAAGCGTAGAGCTCTACGTGAAGTCAGTTGCCCCGATACAAGGTCTTGGGAGACGAGAAAATTTAAGAGAGCCATTCCGCCAAGATTCGGGCACCCATTGCACCGTCTTCGAAAAAGCATGGAGATCCATGTGAAGTCGGGTAGCCCGATGAGGTTATCTTGGGCAATGAGAAAAGGAGAGATCTATCCCGTTAGGACCGGGCACCTATTGCACAGTTCTCGAAAAAGCATGGAGCTCCATGTGAGATCGGGTAGCCCGATGGTTGGTCTTGAGGGGTAGTAGACAACCTTGAAGCCTTTTTTGTTAATCACGCTAGAATCTAGGGGGCTTGAGGTTATAAGGGTGGACTATTAGCATTGACTTGTGCACATCGTTCCCACTAGTTGGCTCGGCTAGTGGCCCTTGCAAAATATTTGGTGAGTTCCCTTTTGGAATGCATGCTTGAAAAGTGTGAAACAAAGTCTATTACCAAAGATTTACTTTACCTTAAGAAGGGTGTCAAGTCTTGGGATATTCACTATTGAACTTTATGATTCATTTATGGACACATTTCTTTGATAGAATAAAGGAGACATTAATTTCAATATCGTGTTTTGTTCTTCCATCTAGCTCATATGCGTTTCTAAAGCTTGGTGATATCTTTTGCACTTATTGTGTTGGTTGTCCTATGATTGCTTGCTTGAGGACAAACAAGGTTTAAAGTGTGGAAAGTTTGATAAGTGCAAAAGATACCACTTTTATACGGTTGTTCGTGGATCGTTTAGTATACAAGTTAAAGCTTTTATGAATGTTTTAGTATTAAATTGCATTAGAATGCTTTATATTGTCTTTAGTACCTGTTCCACACTTTACCAATTGTTTTGTAGGTAAAAAGAAGTGTTTAAAGACAGGAAATGGCGATATTTCGGAGAAGAATTCACAACTCGAAGTTGGAAGGCAAAATAGGCCTTGGACGCGCGTCCAAATCGGCGTTCGAAAAAATGCCCGCAGAAGTTCGAAAATCAGAGCAGAGTTCTGATGGACGCGGGGTGGACGCGCGCGTCCACCCTTCAGTCGAGAAAACTCCTGCGGCCGTAAATTCGGACGCGAGCGTCCGCCGCGCGTACGGTCGCGCGCTCGGCTGGACGCGAGGCTGGACGTGCTTCCGGCTCGCGTCCAGCGGTTTGGCCAGCCCATTTTGGGCGCGATTTTTGGGTTAAAAACAGAGTTTTTCCTTGGGTTTTTGGAGGCCGGATCTGTCACACTTCAATTCCACACCTTAGAATATTTCTCTCTCTAGGATTAGCCTAGAGAGATCACTCCACATTGCAATTCTTAGTTTAGAATAGAATTAGAGAAGAATTCCATTGGTGCAAGATTGTGATCTACATTCAAGTTCAAGATTAAAGTTCAATTTCAAGTTCAAGTTCAAATTCAAAGTTCAATTACTAGCTAAGTTTTCCTTTTAATTTCTTGTCATTACTTTTGCATTTTGCTATTTCAATTCCAAGTATGATTAGATAGATCTTTGTGGATTTGGATTGAGCAATGTTGTATGGATATTCTTGAGCTTTGAATTGATCAATTAGGTTTTGCAATTGCTTGATTATGAGTTTGATTGTGTGAGTGGTGATCCACTTTGACTCTTGTGTAGGGGTGATCAACCTATATGAGAGGTGTTTGGAGAAGGAGTCTCATCTACGAGAGTAGAGTTACTCCTTAGCCTAGCCTAGCACATTTCCCTCTCACCTTTGAGAAAAGGGAGAAGTGGAAGATAAGAGGCACATAACGTGTTTGACAAAATGCCTCTCCTAGCCTAGTGATCACAAGGATGACATTACGGTCTAAGGAGTGAGTCCATTGACCACGAGAGTGGCGGTGGCGTTGGTGACCTTATCTCATTTTCATTATCTAAGTGTTGCTAGCCTAATATATTAGGAAATCAAGGATACCTATATGAGTTGCAAGATCCAAATAGTCCTTTCCAATTGATTGTTTCCATTGTTTGTTCCTTATTTTCATGATGTTTCATGTGCATTTTCTTACTATGTTTGGGTTAGCTTTCAAACACTAAACACTCTTGTGCTTAATCCCCTTACCGCTCGAATTCCCTCCTTGCCGTCCTTTGAGAACGATACTCGGGAACTTCTTCCTGTTTTACCACCTATTTCTTTCCATCCACCGCGAAAACTACACTCATCAATGAACTACGCGGCGTCTTCGTTTTCACACGCACTCCACTAGTTGAGACGTTTCCGCTTCACTTCTTCGACAACTTTGCCACCGCCGCTGACCTCGTCCATCAGCTGGTCCTCCACAAAATGCTTTATATTTTTCATTTAAAATATTTTTCAGTTATGTATACAGTTCAATTAATATGTAAACGGTTGGTTGTACATGAATATTGTTTGATATTATTTGACAAATATTCGTTACAATTGATTTTCTTTTCAATTAAATGTGTATATAGAGTTTGTTTGTGGTTGCAATGCAAATTTGAATGTAGAGATTTACACACACACAAAAAAGAAAAAAAAACCTTAATTTGATGAGGATTATAAAAATAAAAATTAAAATACAATGGAAAATTTTAATGGCAGTTCAAAAACTTCCATTACAATTAGATAAGAAATAATTTAAAAATTAAAGCTTAATTTAGTGGCGGTTATATAACCGTCGTTAATATTTAAAGTAAAAATAAATAAAATAATTTAGTGGCGGTTATGTAAGTGTCGCTAAATTCTAGACAAAAATAATTGATTATTCACGGCGGTTATAAATGTAACCCCTCGGTTTTGCCGACAAAGTTAAGGTTCGAGAATATATTTTTTTAAGCTATGACATTTATGAGAAGGTCTCTCGGTGTTCGAAAGAATTTTTTTTTTAGACTAGTTATTAATAAGCTGCGATCTACNATGGATATTCTTGAGCTTTGAATGGATTAATTAGGTTTTGCAATTGCTTGATTATGAGTTTGATTGTGTGAGTGGTGATCCACTTTGACTCTTGTGTAGGGGTGATCAACCTATATGAGAGGTGTTTGGAGAAGGAGTCTCATCTACGAGAGTAGAGTTACTCCTTAGCCTAGCCTAGCACATTTCCCTCTCACCTTTGAGAAAAGGGAGAAGTGGAAGATAAGAGGCACATAACGTGTTTGACAAAATGCCTCTCCTAGCCTAGTGATCACAAGGATGACATTACGGTCTAAGGAGTGAGTCCATTGACCACGAGAGTGGCGGTGGCGTTGGTGACCTTATCTCATTTTCATTATCTAAGTGTTGCTAGCCTAATATATTAGGAAATCAAGGATACCTATATGAGTTGCAAGATCCAAATAGTCCTTTCCAATTGATTGTTTCCATTGTTTGTTCCTTATTTTCATGATGTTTCATGTGCATTTTCTTACTATGTTTGGGTTAGCTTTCAAACACTAAACACTCTTGTGCTTAATCCCCTTACCGCTCGAATTCCCTCCTTGCCGTCCTTTGAGAACGATACTCGGGAACTTCTTCCTGTTTTACCACCTATTTCTTTCCATCCACCGCGAAAACTACACTCATCAATGAACTACGCGGCGTCTTCGTTTTCACACGCACTCCACTAGTTGAGACGTTTCCGCTTCACTTCTTCGACAACTTTGCCACCGCCGCTGACCTCGTCCATCAGCTGGTCCTCCACAAAATGCTTTATATTTTTCATTTAAAATATTTTTCAGTTATGTATACAGTTCAATTAATATGTAAACGGTTGGTTGTACATGAATATTGTTTGATATTATTTGACAAATATTCGTTACAATTGATTTTCTTTTCAATTAAATGTGTATATAGAGTTTGTTTGTGGTTGCAATGCAAATTTGAATGTAGAGATTTACACACACACAAAAAAGAAAAAAAAACCTTAATTTGATGAGGATTATAAAAATAAAAATTAAAATACAATGGAAAATTTTAATGGCAGTTCAAAAACTTCCATTACAATTAGATAAGAAATAATTTAAAAATTAAAGCTTAATTTAGTGGCGGTTATATAACCGTCGTTAATATTTAAAGTAAAAATAAATAAAATAATTTAGTGGCGGTTATGTAAGTGTCGCTAAATTCTAGACAAAAATAATTGATTATTCACGGCGGTTATAAATGTAACCCCTCGGTTTTGCCGACAAAGTTAAGGTTCGAGAATATATTTTTTTCGGTTTTGCCGACAAAGTTAAGGTTCGAGAATATATTTTTTTAAGCTATGACATTTATGAGAAGGTCTCTCGGTGTTCGAAAGAATTTTTTTTTTAGACTAGTTATTAATAAGCGTGTTCGAAAGAATTTTTTTTTTAGACTAGTTATTAATAAGCTGCGATCTACGTACCGGTCACGAACCGTAAAATTTTAAAGGATGCTTATACAGTTTGAATTTTCCTAGAGATTAGGTTATTAAGTATGATACGATTAAGCCTGAACTTCTAGTTAGTTCAAGTAAGAATTTAAACGGACTGTAAGGGTAAAATTATTACGGACCTTCGTACCTATATTTCGCGAGATGCCGAAAAATTCTTGGTCGTAGACTTTTTATGTACAAACAAATACCCGGAGTATTCCGGGGTTATCGATCCACAGGGAAGCGGGGTATTAAGCACTAGTTACTAATTAATTCACGAGAAGCTATTCCAACGCTAACAATGGGTATTTATCTAAAATTATGAAAACAAAATAAATGAAGCAAGGCAAACGGACTTTTATATACAAGAGATTAAGAGCGGGATTTTTGGTTGTCAAAGTGTTAATCACCTAGTGCCAATCTAAAGTGAAATAACAATTCGAGTTCAACAAGTGTGGATGATTGCAATCTAAAAGGGAAAGATTACTCTCGTAATTCAAACCCAAAATAAGGTAATTGGAATACTCACTCTCGTGAGCTATTCACAACGTATAAGCAAGAACAAGCAATAAATGGAATACCCACTCTCGTGGGCTATTCACAATTGGAATACTCACTCTCGTGAGCTATTCACAATAAATCCCTTAATCAACATGTCCTCCCTCGAGGTACAAGAATCAAGTGCAATTGTGGGTGCTCTAATTCATAGACAAATTTAGCAATGAAACAAGTAATTAGGATCCTTAACTACAAGCATCAAGAAATTAAGCCACAATTACAACACAAGTAATAAACCCAAATAGATATTTCATTCAAGCAATTAAAGAACTAGGCACATAGGTTCATAAACACTTATCAATCCAAAAATCACAAAGGAAAGCTTAGCCTATCATGGCTAAAATAAATTCAACAAATATACAATAAAGCTTTAAAATAGAAAAGAGAGGAAGAAATTCTCCCGAATGATGCCTCCAAGCTCTTCTCTTCTCTTGTTGTTGCTTCAAATCTTCTTCCTTACTCTCATTTTTGGTCCAAATCCGCAGCCAAGCTTATTAGGGTTGATAGGAAGTGATGCTTTTATAGTGGGTGGAGAATGGGGGGCAAAAATGGCAATTCAAAGAACAGAAAAATCGCAGATCTGCAACTTTCGCCGCGGCGAGAATTAGGCTCGCCGCGGCGAGAGCGTCGCTGCCCAAATATTGGGACTTTCGCCGCGGCGAGAGTGAAGCTCGCCGCGGCGAGAATCTGCCTGGGACGCAGCTCCAACTTGCAACCTGATTTTGACCCTTTTCCCTTTTGAATCACACTTTGATGTCTTCACAAGAATTGTATCCCTTGAAGTCTTCTTTTCAATGGTTCAAGAATCATCGCATTTGGAATTTCCTAGCTTGAGATATGATCCAATCACCGAGGTGTCGCCATATTTAGTCAGAATTACAACTCTTTGATCTTTTGACCATTTTTCCTTTTGATCTACACTTTGATGTCTTGATAAGAGTTGTAGCCCTTTAAGTCTTCTTTTCAATGGCTCAAGAATCATCTCATTTGGATATTCCTAGGAAGAGATATGACCCGATTACCAAAATGTCGCCATGGTTGCGGGAATCTCTTGCTCAACTTTTCATTTGTTTTGTTCATGTGGTCAAATCCATTGAAAGTGCAACTCTTTGGCTCCCTTGGAAGTATTTTTGACATCATCTTAGCTTCACCTTGGCTCCCCTATGGCTTGAGATTCATCCAAAAATGTCCCGAAAGACATACATTTCCTTCAATTCATCAATTTATGCACCTAAAGATATAAACNCTCTCGGTGTTCGAAAGAATTTTTTTTTTAGACTAGTTATTAATAAGCTGCGATCTACGTACCGGTCACGAACCGTAAAATTTTAAAGGATGCTTATACAGTTTGAATTTTCCTAGAGATTAGGTTATTAAGTATGATACGATTAAGCCTGAACTTCTAGTTAGTTCAAGTAAGAATTTAAACGGACTGTAAGGGTAAAATTATTACGGACCTTCGTACCTATATTTCGCGAGATGCCGAAAAATTCTTGGTCGTAGACTTTTTATGTACAAACAAATACCCGGAGTATTCCGGGGTTATCGATCCACAGGGAAGCGGGGTATTAAGCACTAGTTACTAATTAATTCACGAGAAGCTATTCCAACGCTAACAATGGGTATTTATCTAAAATTATGAAAACAAAATAAATGAAGCAAGGCAAACGGACTTTTATATACAAGAGATTAAGAGCGGGATTTTTGGTTGTCAAAGTGTTAATCACCTAGTGCCAATCTAAAGTGAAATAACAATTCGAGTTCAACAAGTGTGGATGATTGCAATCTAAAAGGGAAAGATTACTCTCGTAATTCAAACCCAAAATAAGGTAATTGGAATACTCACTCTCGTGAGCTATTCACAACGTATAAGCAAGAACAAGCAATAAATGGAATACCCACTCTCGTGGGCTATTCACAATTGGAATACTCACTCTCGTGAGCTATTCACAATAAATCCCTTAATCAACATGTCCTCCCTCGAGGTACAAGAATCAAGTGCAATTGTGGGTGCTCTAATTCATAGACAAATTTAGCAATGAAACAAGTAATTAGGATCCTTAACTACAAGCATCAAGAAATTAAGCCACAATTACAACACAAGTAATAAACCCAAATAGATATTTCATTCAAGCAATTAAAGAACTAGGCACATAGGTTCATAAACACTTATCAATCCAAAAATCACAAAGGAAAGCTTAGCCTATCATGGCTAAAATAAATTCAACAAATATACAATAAAGCTTTAAAATAGAAAAGAGAGGAAGAAATTCTCCCGAATGATGCCTCCAAGCTCTTCTCTTCTCTTGTTGTTGCTTCAAATCTTCTTCCTTACTCTCATTTTTGGTCCAAATCCGCAGCCAAGCTTATTAGGGTTGATAGGAAGTGATGCTTTTATAGTGGGTGGAGAATGGGGGGCAAAAATGGCAATTCAAAGAACAGAAAAATCGCAGATCTGCAACTTTCGCCGCGGCGAGAATTAGGCTCGCCGCGGCGAGAGCGTCGCTGCCCAAATATTGGGACTTTCGCCGCGGCGAGAGTGAAGCTCGCCGCGGCGAGAATCTGCCTGGGACGCAGCTCCAACTTGCAACCTGATTTTGACCCTTTTCCCTTTTGAATCACACTTTGATGTCTTCACAAGAATTGTATCCCTTGAAGTCTTCTTTTCAATGGTTCAAGAATCATCGCATTTGGAATTTCCTAGCTTGAGATATGATCCAATCACCGAGGTGTCGCCATATTTAGTCAGAATTACAACTCTTTGATCTTTTGACCATTTTTCCTTTTGATCTACACTTTGATGTCTTGATAAGAGTTGTAGCCCTTTAAGTCTTCTTTTCAATGGCTCAAGAATCATCTCATTTGGATATTCCTAGGAAGAGATATGACCCGATTACCAAAATGTCGCCATGGTTGCGGGAATCTCTTGCTCAACTTTTCATTTGTTTTGTTCATGTGGTCAAATCCATTGAAAGTGCAACTCTTTGGCTCCCTTGGAAGTATTTTTGACATCATCTTAGCTTCACCTTGGCTCCCCTATGGCTTGAGATTCATCCAAAAATGTCCCGAAAGACATACATTTCCTTCAATTCATCAATTTATGCACCTAAAGATATAAACAATTGAATTAAGGCACATTTTGCATAAAATCAAATTATTTATCACTCAAAATAGGTTTATATATAGGGTGAAAATATGGACAAATAGGCACTTATCAATTCTCAATTTTAGTGGTGATCGACGGGATTATTTTTAGGATGATTGTGGTGTTAGAATTTTCTCGAATTAAGTTATAATCCTCCGAACTTTCATCTGATTTAACCCCAAACTGGCAAAGTAAATTTTGTTCTTCAAGGAGCCACCATAGGGAGTTGACATGTGGCAATCCTAATTACCACATGGTGAATGCAATTAATGCATGTCATAAGAGGTATGGGGATGTTGCACTTGTTCCTTAATCTTCAAGCCAAACTATCCATCATCTCTCTCTCATCTCCCCATAATTTCGAAAATAGCATAAGGAGAAGAAGAAGAGAGAAAAGAGCTTAGTCTTCCACTTGTGATCAAGAACTCCTAAGCATCTCTTCAACTCAAGTGCTCTAGTATAGGTAAGACTTTAATTTTGTTCGGTTAAATCCTTCCTAGAACTTAAGTGTAAACTAAAGGTGCATGAAAATGTTGTTATTATGGTGATTTTTGTTTAGGATCTTTGGTGAAGGGCTCAAAGGAGGAAATCATCAACTCTTATGGTTTTTAAAATCTTCTAAAGAGGTAAGGAATCCCTTAAGTTGGTTTAGTCACTTGAAGGTGATCAAATGCTAGTAAATTATGTGACTAGGAATTTTATGTGAAAATTATGTGTTAAGTTTATGGATCTACAAGTTGGCTCAAAGAAACTACACTTTAATGTTTAGTAATTTTTGGTATGCATGTTCATAGTTAATTTATGCATGTATATGTTGTGTTTATGTCCATATAGGCTTATACTTGTGAAAATATTGAAAAAAAATAATAATAAAGATAGTCTCTGGCAGTAACTTCCGAGATTTATTGGGAAAAATTGGTAAGGTATTTGGATCCTATTTTTTTTAGACATGTAGTTCTATAAGTGTAGAACTTGCATATAAAATTTCATAATTATCGGAGTAGTATAAGTATGGTTTTCGATTTTTTTTTTCCAAAACTGGTCCAGAGAGAAAAATTCTGGACAGCACACTGCCAAGGGCAAAAATGGAATTTTCTGTGTTTATTCGCGGATCAAAATGACCAAACCTTTTTATGGACATCAAGTACTATAAGTTGGGGTTCTACCATAAAAATTTCAAGTGAAAAAGAGTTCGGGAACTATTTTTACCGGCTCAATCTTTCGGACTGCGCCAAGCTGAAATTTTCTGAAAAAGAATGGTTAGGAACAATTTTGACAAAAATATTTTGTAATAAAAATAGTAACGAAATTTTGGAATGTCACAATCAATTTGGAAGAAGAATTGTGTTTTTAAGAAACAAGTGTGACTCTTGTCACTTGGAAATTTCGTGGTGAAAAGCCATTGACAAATGTGTGTATTTTGGAAACATATTTGGATAAGTATAATTGTTTTGAGTCATCATGTGAATATACTAATTAAACTCAAGGAAAATAAAGAATCATGTTTACAACCCTTAACTTCTGGAATAAGGTGGGGACCTGCGGGAAGGCTTAAATGCCACAGCCCGGGGTTGGAATAAGGGTGGACCTACGGGAGGGCTGGAGTGCCATGGCCCGAGGTTGGGATAAGGAGACCTGCGGGAAGGCTGGAAATGCCACGGCCCGGGGTTTGTATGATCAATTCATACTGCAGAGCGAAGTCTATTCGCTGAGAAAGTTATTGAAATGTTTTTGTATGATTAGTTCATATTGTAGAGCGAAGTCTATTCGCTGAGAGAATAGTGAGATGTCTTTGTATGATTGAGTCATACTGCAGAGCGAAGTCTATTCGCTGAGAG
>NC_044928.1:16963995-16987887 GCF_003576645.1 Ipomoea triloba
AGCGAAGTCTATTCGCTGAGAGAATAGTGAGATGTCTTTGTATGATTGAGTCATACTGCAGAGCGAAGTCTATTCGCTGAGAGAATTAGTGAGATGTTTTTGTATGATTAATTCATACTGCAAAGCGAAGTCTATTCGCTGAGAGAATAGTGAGATGTCTTTGTATGATTGAGTCATACTGCAGAGCGAAGTCTATTCGCTGAGAGAATTAGTGAGATGTTTTTGTATGATTAATTCATACTGCAGAGCGAAGTCTATTCGCTGAGAGAATAGTGAGATATCTTTGTATGATTAATTAATACTGCAGAGCGAAGTCTATTCGCTGAGAGAATAGTGAGATGTCTTTGTATGATTGAGTCATACTGCAGAGCGAAGTCTATTCGCTGAGAGGAAAAAGGAGTTATGAATTATTGAGTGTTTTTAATAATTATAAAATCTAGTTACTCCGTAACTAGATCGCAGAATAAAAGGTCGTAAGTCCTGGTCAGTAAAGCATGTGTTGTGAAACTCTCCTTTGAATTAAATGATGAATTCTTGGAAATGGTAGTGTTATGTGTTGATGTCACTTATATACTATATGGTGTTGCTTCGTTGTTAATATGATTGCAGGTAGAATGCAACCGTTGGGTAAAGCTTACATTTTCTGAATATTATGATGTTTTCGAAACCTTTGTTTACTTTCGAGTGACAATGGATTTCCTTACTTAGCCGTCGTGCTAACTACACTTCACTGTGTCCTTTATTAGATGGAATCTAGCGTGGGTTCTTGGAGCCCACCGGACTCAGACCTCTCTGAGTTCGAGTTTCCCGTGCTCGACTATGATGATTGTTCTCACTACCTTCTTGACGGAGACCCCTACGCCCCGGGCTACGCACCTAATCCGCCTACACTGACTTGTACTCCTGAGCCTACTCCCGCTACTGTACCACTCGTTAGACTAGGTAGCGTCTAGAGTGGAGAGTCCAGTCTTGTGTATATATCTTTTGTAGCGGTGCCAGTTCTAGAATGACTATCAAGGCTGGGTCTAACTAAACTCTTCTGATGGGTTGTACTTTTAAACCTTGGTTCTTTTGGTAGCTCGTTTAGCTACACTTAACCGATGCTATGGAAATGCATTTGTTTTTGATGGTTATGTTGACATTGTGCAGTATTCTTATCTTTAGCCTGTGCATCTAGGATGAATCCTATCTGAATGAGATTGGGTTAGTCTAGGTGTGGCGATAACTACTCCGGTTGTTCGATATAGCCGAGTCGGGGTGTTACAATAAAACCGCCGCTAAATGCATTAAAAAACGCCAAAACCGCCTCTAAATCCTTCGCGACACACTATTTAGACACGGTTGGGGAACCGTCTCTAAATAACAAATTAACCGCCACTAAATAACCTTTTTTGTGTAGTGTATGTAATGTTCTTCCACCTCCTTTCTTTATTGTATATTTGTATTTGGTCTTAGAAAAACATAACGAATGTGAGTTTCTGCAATCATAGATTTTGAGGTGATTTTAAGTAACAAAAATAAAAATTATTGTTAACAAACTATACTTTAACATATCAATATTTATATTTGCAGGAACTTTGGTACCTGCAAGTATTATATTGATGATTTTCATACCAAATGAAAAGAATACATTTAGTAGAACATATATTAAAACAATTACATTTAGTAGAACATATATTAAAACAATTAGGTGTTTACTTTAACAGACAATAACTATACTAACTGCAGCCATAAATCTATATCTATATCTATATATAATTAATAAAAACAATTAAGTCAATTAAATATGTGTATATAATAAGAAGAATAAATCATACCCTATATATCTATATAACTGCAAATCAATCAATATATAACTATATATGTACCTTAAGCAATTAGGAATTATTATAATTATATAATAATTATGAAAACTGTAATAGAATTAATATTATTGGCACAATATTTGGTAATATTATTATAATTATATAATAATTAGTAAATCAATTTAATATTAGAAGAGAAAAAATATTATAATTAATATAATTAATGAAATTATTATGATAATTGCCACAATATTTGGTAATTATAATTAACATAATTAACTTCATTGAGAAATATAATATTTCTTACGTGGCTATATTTTTGGCAATTTCATTAAATTATAATTAATAAAATATGAAATATAATTAAGGAAATGAAATTATAAAATTAACAAAATATGTGTTCATCAATATTTATAAAATTTTTTAAATACATACATATACACTATATTAATCATACAAAATTTAAATGCTAATTTTTTAATTTCTAAATGTAAAATTTTAATTATATATCTATCAATATAAATTATAGTTAATGAACTTATATTATAAAATTGTTCTATATCTATCTATATATAAAACCATTATCCTCCTTCTAAAGTTTCCCGCCCAAAGTTAGTGGCATTTTGGTAAATTAAGTTATTTTATTTATTTATTAATTTATTAATTAATTATTAAATTATTATGGTTAAATGTTGGTGATTGAATAATTGGATTTATTAATTAATCAAAATGTTAAAAAGGTAATATAATATGGTAATATTAATTGGTGATTGAATAATTGATGATATAATCGGTGTGATATATTTGGTGATATATT
The DNA here is from genome assembly GCF_003576645.1 of Ipomoea triloba. Classification (NCBI taxonomy): domain Eukaryota; kingdom Viridiplantae; phylum Streptophyta; class Magnoliopsida; order Solanales; family Convolvulaceae; genus Ipomoea; species Ipomoea triloba. The sequence goes on from NC_044928.1 coordinate 16,966,618, forward strand.
TGTAATATAATTTTTGAATGACATAAAATAAATATATATGTGATTTAATATTGAAATAAATTCCTTTTTTTTTAAAGATATGTATATCGAATTAAGTTTCAGTAGTCTTTAGGATTTTTATACATAAGTTCAAGATGTATTTTTCATCTAGTACATTAATAATTTGGTAAAATAAGTTATTTTATTTATTTATTAATTAATTTATTAATTATTAAATTATTATGGTTAAATTTTGGTGATTGAATAATTGGATTTATTAATTAATCAAAATGTTAAAAAGGTAATATAATATGGTAATATTAATTGGTGATTGAATAATTGATGATATAATTGGTGTCATATATTTGGTGATATATTTGTAATATAATTTTTTAATAACATAACATAAATATATATGTGATTTAATATTGAAATAAATTCCTTTTTTTTTTAAAGATATGTATATCGAATTAAGTTTCAGTAGTCTTGAGGATTTTTATACATAAGTTCAAGATGTATTCTTCATCTAGTACATTAATAATTTGGTAAATTAAGTTATTTTATTTATTTATTAATTAATTTATTAATTATTAAATTATTATGGTTTAATGTTGGTGATTGAATAATTGGATTTATTAATTAATCAAAATGTTAAAAAGGTAATATAATATGGTAATATTAATTGGTGATTGAATAATTGATGATATAATTGGTGTCATATATTTGGTGATATATTTGTAATATAATTTTTTAATAACATAACATAAATATATATGTGATCTAATATTGAAATAAATTCCTTTTTTTTAAAGATATATATATCGAATTAAGTTTCAGTAGTCTTGAGGGTTTTTATACATAAGTTCAAGATGTATTTTCTTTATATATATATCATCTTATATATATATATATATATATATATATATATATATANTAGATGAGCATCCGTAGATTGCTAGTTATTTTGCACAGTACAACTAAAAAGATGGATAGTTAAATAAGGTATTATCATTCAAAATCTTGTAATACAAAGTTACAATACAATGTTTTTCCATTAGAAATTACCAATCAAAGTAATGTGATTAAAATATATAATTATAGAAAACATTTGATTGTTCACTACAATCACTCTAAAAATTGTAATTTTACATACGTGATACGCCCATGGCAAAATTGGCCTAGCTACTTGAAACCTTATCAGCAAAAATCAAAGCATATTGAGCTGTTAAAATCAAACTAAATCACAGTACTACAAAATACTCTATGGAATGCAGACTACACCATAAGGATCTCCAACATGCAGAAGTTTTTATTATTATCATCATAATTGTCTTCCTAATATATACTACTCCGCCATTCTACTATTATGTACTATATCTCTTTATACTTATATACACACACATAGATTCCTGATTCATTTGCGTCAACATTTTAATTGTAATAACCTTCAACTCATACTATTATTTCTATATATAAAATGAGTAATTTATGGAACGGGTAAGTGTTATTTTGGACAAAATTTATTGTATTTTAATTTTAATTTCTAACCATTTATAACCAAAATTCAAATGATAATATCCTACTAACATGGTCAACCTTATTCCATTTTATATTCATTTAACAACTTAACAAAAATATCTTCAATTTTCTGAATTTTAAAAAGAGACACATTAATAGAAGGCATTTTAAAAATGAATAAATATATTAATTTTATTAATCAATAGTCTTTTTGTTATTTATGTACATTACAAAAAAAAAACTAATTATTTAAAATATTAACTATAGTCAAATATTTTTATTTATTTTGTATTATTTCTTTAGTAATTATTTAATAAATTTGGAAAGTAAATGATAAAAAAAAAAGATCTCTTCTCAATCTGTGATACCTTAGGTTATTTTAATATTTTATTTTAAATATTATTGTTTTTAGTAAACTATTTTACTATATAAATATTTTTTTAAATAAATTATTTTTACTATATAGTCTATATAAGTATTCTATTATATTTTACGTGACCTACAATCATTTGAGTAAAATTATTGTAGGTCTATTACACTTTCCTAAACCTATATTACCCTTAAAATATGTTATTTTTTGAGCCCAATAATTGCACTAATCTTATATATATTTATGTTCCTAAAGAGCTACGTGAATTTCCTAATCTTATACATATTTATATATTATATGCTATACATGATTTTTTCTTATTATCATCATATATATTATATGCTATACATGATTTTTTCTTATTATCATCATAATTATTATATGCTATACATGATTTTTTCTTATTATCATCATAATTGTCTTTCCTAATATATTTTCTTTATATATATATATATATATATATATATATATATCATCTTATATATATATTTATATTATGCTATACCGAATTTTATCTTATTATCATCATAATTGTCTTCCTAATATATACTACTCCGCCATTCTACTATTATGTACTAAATCTCTTTATACTTATATTATATACACACACATAGATTCCTAATTCATTTGCGTAAACTTTTTACGGTTCTTATGAGTCAAATATTCAAGTTTATTACATTTTAATTTATAACCATTTATAACCAAATTTCAAATGGTAATATCCTACTAAAGTGGTCAATCTTACTCTATTTTATTCATATATATATATGCTACTGTAACACCCCAATTTTCAAATCTTACATTTATTACAAATCAGTATTCATATGCTGCGGAAGCTTACATCTTATCAACAGAAAACCGGGTGTCACCGCCACACCTAGAGTGAATTCTATCACCTCTTTGATAAAACTCCACTCTAAGTGCTAAGGCTAAACTTACAACATGAACATCAACATACAACATCAAAACACAACATCAATATCAAACTTATACCTAAGGAAGTCATTCTTCCAGAGTATCTATTCTAAGATAGAGTAAACTTCAACCTGCACTTCCCTTCGATTTAGCTCATCGGCTACAGGGCTCCACACTAATCTGCAACTGATAAGAACACATTGAAGTGTAGTTTGCGCGACGGCTAAGTAAGGAAATCCATTTGTCACTTAAAAGTAGACAAAGGTTTGAAAACATTTAGTGAAACAACATCCACTCGTCTCGTAAGACAAAATCATTTCTTTCTCAAAGACGTTACAAAATAACTCTTTTCTCGTCTTTAAAACTTCCTTAGTTTCATATAGTAAGAGTGAGGCCTACAACCTCGGGCCATGGCACTCCAGCCCTCCCGTATGTTCCTCCCTTATCCCAACCCCGGGCTGTGGCACTCAAGCCTTCCCGTGGGCACCTCTCCTTATTCCAACATGACGACATAACGGCGAATAGACTTCGCTCTAACAATATAACGACCACTGGGCCATGGGCACTTAAAGCCACCCGTGGGTCAATCAAGGTCCTCCTCACTTACTTTAGAAACTACGGTTTTGAAAACGTTATCCTTCCTTCAGTTTTCTTACAACAAATCATCTCATTTGGACATATTTCACAAATGAGTCCAATACTTGAAATCGGCTACTTCATTAGCCTCTGAAGGATTTTCAAACATCATTTTCTCAAACAATAAGGTTTTGACAACCTTTATACCAAAATAGCATACGTCTTTCAACGTAAGTTTTCATAAACATTTTTGGATACACTTCATATGTCCATCTCACACTTTAAAACAACCAGCATCCTCAACTATCGTCCCCACCATTAACTAATAATAGATAGCTGTCCTTGTCATTATTTCCATTAACAACTTCCACCATGATCAACACCATTAGATCATAACTTGAGGATATCGTACATCCAAACATATATAAATTCTAATAGGTAAGGTCATTGCCTAACCATAACCCAAAAATCATGAGATTATCATTTAATCTCCATCATTAATCCACGTCCTTAGCATCACCTAATCACCATTAACTCACTAACTACCTCACAATTATCATTAACACATCCATAATCATACTAAGCATAATTCAGAAAATTTCAGCTTGGCGCAGTCCGAAAGATTGAGCCGGTAAAAATAGTTCCCGAACTCTTTTTCACTTGAAATGTTTATGGTAGAACCCCAACTCATAGTACTTGATGTCCGTAAAAAGTTTTGGTCATTTTGGTCCGCGAATAAACACAGAAAATTCCATCTTTGCCCTTGGTAGTGTGCTGTCCGGAAATTTTGTCTCTCTCTGGACCAGTTTTGGGAAAAATTCCGAAAATCATACTTATACTACTCCGATCATTATGAAATTTTATATGCGGGTTCTAAACTTATAGAACTACATGTCTAAAAAAAAAAGGATCAAAATACCTTACCAATTTTTCCCAATAAATCTCAGAAATTACTGCCAGAATCTATCCTGATTTCTTTTCACTATTTTCACAAGTATAAGCCTATATGGACATAAATACAACATATACAAGCATATCCAAGCTATGAATATGTATACAAAAATATTCCCAAAGCTCCAAAAACACCATATTTCAACCAAATAATCAATTATCTAATTTCAAGTGACTAAACCAACTTAAGGGAATTCCTTACCTCCACCGGGTTACTAGTCCTCGTAGAAGACTTTTGGAGTTGATTTCCCCAAATTTCACCTTAAAATCCTAAGATCACAATCAACACCATAACAATAGATTTCAAGAAATTAATCTCAAATCCATGCTCTAGGAAGGAAAATAGAACTATTTACCGAATAAAAACGAAGATTTACCGAATAAAATTGAGAGATGTGAAGGAATTTGCCCTGGAAATTGAAGCTTTGTGAAGAAGATGGAAATGGAATCATCTCTCTCTCTCCTCACGAAATGGGAATGAAGAATTGAAGAAATGGGAAATTGCTTTTATATTGATCCCAATCTTATGTGATAAGCTTGGAAAAAAAATAATAAAATAATAAAATATCTTCCAACTTATCAGTTGTGGTTCAAACAGATAAGGTTTCGGTGGAAAATAATCCAGATAGAATAATTTCCGAAACTAAAAATTTATTCCAGACTAACCCTCAAAATTGGGCTAGGTTCGGTACACCGCGAAATTTAGCGATGTACGATCAAAATAAATTTTCGCTGCTATGAGCTGATTTAATTAAATAGGAAATTCAAGAATAATAGTATGGTGTCTAATAATTCATTTCCTAGGACAAACGGGTCCAAACACCAGCTCCTAAAATTTTTACGGTTCGTGACCGGTACGTAGGTTCGCAGCTTAATAACAACTATACTCACTTATAAAAATTCTTTTGAAATATCTGAAGATCATAACTTAGGAATGTCAACGCCTTAAGATAATGTTAATAAAATACGGGGTATTACAGCTACACCTCATGATCAATATACATACATATTATTTTTTCATTGTATTGTCATTCTATTCAACAATAAAGTATGGATTCAAGTCTTCTTTCTGCATCCCAACTCTCTCTTAGGACAAGAAAAACATCCATATGCCTTCGTTTAATGCGTTATTATTTTTCTAAAGAATATCAACGCACACCACTGAACCACCAAACTCTAGAGTGTTTATTTCATGACTATAAGGTATGTATTGCATTATACATCTATACTATATATAAAAATAATATCCTCCTCTAAAATTTAGTAATATGGTAATTATTATGATTATTTATATTTATATTTTAGTCTTATCTTCGCCCATGTTGCACGGAATATTTGATTATAAAATGAACGGAGTGAATAATTATTACATTTAATACAAAATCAAATGGCATGAGACACGTGTTAGTTGATTATGCTAAATACTTTTTTAGTACATCTTATAGGAAAATTTCATTTTTTGGATTGAAAAAGTTACTTGAATTTTTTTTACCCAATATTTTATTAACTGATTTTTTTTATTAACTGATTTAAAATGTGATAAATGTTAAAATTCTTTTATATTCATTTGTTATTATAAATTGACCAATTTGATTGTGATTTAACCAAATAAAACAACAATACATAGTAAAAGATTTTGTGGACAAAAAGTAAAATGTGTAGCATTACTTTTTGATCTGACAATCATGCATCATTTTATTTGATTTCAGAGTGCTTAACGCCTGAAGTTATTACATATTATTTCGTTTTTAGTAATAATATAATTAATATAAAAAAAGAAAGTCAATTAAATATGTGTATATAATAAGAAGAAGAAATCATACCCTATATATCTATATAACTGCAAATCAATATATAATTATATATGTAAGTTAGGCAATTAGGAATTATTATAATTATATAATTAGGAAAACTATAACGGATGTATATATTTATGTATATTGTTAATATTTAAATATCTATAAGGAAATTATTAATATACTTTCCTTTTGAATTAGTCTTTTTCCACATATAAATACAACCAATTTATCCGTAGCATCCCCCATCATTTCTTTCTCCAAATCAATAGGGCTTCTCCACCNTCACTAACTACCTCACAATTATCATTAACACATCCATAATCATACTAAGCATAATTCAGAAAATTTCAGCTTGGCGCAGTCCGAAAGATTGAGCCGGTAAAAATAGTTCCCGAACTCTTTTTCACTTGAAATTTTTATGGTAGAACCCCAACTCATAGTACTTGATGTCCGTAAAAAGTTTTGGTCATTTTGGTCCGCGAATAAACACAGAAAATTCCATCTTTGCCCTTGGTAGTGTGCTGTCCGGAAATTTTGTCTCTCTCTGGACCAGTTTTGGGAAAAATTCCGAAAATCATACTTATACTACTCCGATCATTATGAAATTTTATATGCGGGTTCTAAACTTATAGAACTACATGTCTAAAAAAAAAAGGATCAAAATACCTTACCAATTTTTCCCAATAAATCTCAGAAATTACTGCCAGAATCTATCCTGATTTCTTTTCACTATTTTCACAAGTATAAGCCTATATGGACATAAATACAACATATACAAGCATATCCAAGCTATGAATATGTATACAAAAATATTCCCAAAGCTCCAAAAACACCATATTTCAACCAAATAATCAATTATCTAATTTCAAGTGACTAAACCAACTTAAGGGAATTCCTTACCTCCACCGGGTTACTAGTCCTCGTAGAAGACTTTTGGAGTTGATTTCCCCAAATTTCACCTTAAAATCCTAAGATCACAATCAACACCATAACAATAGATTTCAAGAAATTAATCTCAAATCCATGCTCTAGGAAGGAAAATAGAACTATTTACCGAATAAAAACGAAGATTTACCGAATAAAATTGAGAGATGTGAAGGAATTTGCCCTGGAAATTGAAGCTTTGTGAAGAAGATGGAAATGGAATCATCTCTCTCTCTCCTCACGAAATGGGAATGAAGAATTGAAGAAATGGGAAATTGCTTTTATATTGATCCCAATCTTATGTGATAAGCTTGGAAAAAAAATAATAAAATAATAAAATATCTTCCAACTTATCAGTTGTGGTTCAAACAGATAAGGTTTCGGTGGAAAATAATCCAGATAGAATAATTTCCGAAACTAAAAATTTATTCCAGACTAACCCTCAAAATTGGGCTAGGTTCGGTACACCGCGAAATTTAGCGATGTACGATCAAAATAAATTTTCGCTGCTATGAGCTGATTTAATTAAATAGGAAATTCAAGAATAATAGTATGGTGTCTAATAATTCATTTCCTAGGACAAACGGGTCCAAACACCAGCTCCTAAAATTTTTACGGTTCGTGACCGGTACGTAGGTTCGCAGCTTAATAACAACTATACTCACTTATAAAAATTCTTTTGAAATATCTGAAGATCATAACTTAGGAATGTCAACGCCTTAAGATAATGTTAATAAAATACGGGGTATTACAGCTACACCTCATGATCAATATACATACATATTATTTTTTCATTGTATTGTCATTCTATTCAACAATAAAGTATGGATTCAAGTCTTCTTTCTGCATCCCAACTCTCTCTTAGGACAAGAAAAACATCCATATGCCTTCGTTTAATGCGTTATTATTTTTCTAAAGAATATCAACGCACACCACTGAACCACCAAACTCTAGAGTGTTTATTTCATGACTATAAGGTATGTATTGCATTATACATCTATACTATATATAAAAATAATATCCTCCTCTAAAATTTAGTAATATGGTAATTATTATGATTATTTATATTTATATTTTAGTCTTATCTTCGCCCATGTTGCACGGAATATTTGATTATAAAATGAACGGAGTGAATAATTATTACATTTAATACAAAATCAAATGGCATGAGACACGTGTTAGTTGATTATGCTAAATACTTTTTTAGTACATCTTATAGGAAAATTTCATTTTTTGGATTGAAAAAGTTACTTGAATTTTTTTTACCCAATATTTTATTAACTGATTTTTTTTATTAACTGATTTAAAATGTGATAAATGTTAAAATTCTTTTATATTCATTTGTTATTATAAATTGACCAATTTGATTGTGATTTAACCAAATAAAACAACAATACATAGTAAAAGATTTTGTGGACAAAAAGTAAAATGTGTAGCATTACTTTTTGATCTGACAATCATGCATCATTTTATTTGATTTCAGAGTGCTTAACGCCTGAAGTTATTACATATTATTTCGTTTTTAGTAATAATATAATTAATATAAAAAAAGAAAGTCAATTAAATATGTGTATATAATAAGAAGAAGAAATCATACCCTATATATCTATATAACTGCAAATCAATATATAATTATATATGTAAGTTAGGCAATTAGGAATTATTATAATTATATAATTAGGAAAACTATAACGGATGTATATATTTATGTATATTGTTAATATTTAAATATCTATAAGGAAATTATTAATATACTTTCCTTTTGAATTAGTCTTTTTCCACATATAAATACAACCAATTTATCCGTAGCATCCCCCATCATTTCTTTCTCCAAATCAATAGGGCTTCTCCACCTTGTATCTTCCCCATCATTTTTTATTTTTTATTTTTTGCATAAGTAGAATTCTATTTTCGTTGCCTCATCAATCAAACGATCAAAAGCTTCCAAATCTCACCAGTAATAGTATAAGACAATGTAGAGCGCTTAGATTCATCTCTTTACGTTCTTTCCGTATGAATTTTCTACATTTTTCTAACTATATTCCCCTGTACTTCAATATTTTTTTTGCAGTTTATATCACTTGGTATGAGCTCGAAGATACTTAAGGAGACTCTGCTTCAACAAAAGGTAAATGAGGAGGAAGATGCTCGGTAACAAAACCCTAATGGTTTAGTTTATGGAAGAGCATAGAGATGCGATCGAGGATGATGATAACAGTGATTTTGATAATTTTGTAGGGTTTTATTTAACTCATAGTTAGTATGTTGACTTCGAGGTTTGTATATGCCATTCAAGTTTCTATATTTTTCTTATACAAAGCTATAATTGTAAATTTATATTAGGCAATTATATTAATATAATTAATTATTAAGGCAAGTATAATTGATTTTGTACTGTGGACACATTATTTTTAATAATTTCGATTTAATAATATTATATCTTATTTATTATATATTATTAGTACAAACTAAATCATGCATGCCTTAATAATTAATTATTAATATTATTGCCTAATAATTATTTATTGTAATTCTCTTCACATTTTTCATTGTAATATTATTGACACAAAATAAATTATACTTACTTTAATATATAAATATTTTTTAATTTAATTTCTTAATATTTATTAATGGTAATTATTCTGGTAATTTTTCACTTTTTTCGTGTAACTATTATGGTAATTTTATGGTAATATATTTCAAAATTGTGGCAATTTCATTAAGTATTATGCTAAGTTATGGTAATATATTTTAATATTAGAAGAGAACAAAATATTATAATTGATATAGTTAATGAAATTATTATGGTATTGCCATAATATTTGATAATTATAATTATTATAATTAACTTCATTGAGAAATATAATTATATTTCTTCCGTGGAAATACTTTTGGCAATTTCATTAAATTATAATCAATAAAATATGAAATTTTTGGCAATTTCATTAAATTATAATCAATAAAATATGAAATATAATTAAGGAAATGTAAATTATAATCAATAAAATATGAAATATAATTAAGGAAATGAAATTATAAAATTCACAAAATATGTGTTCATAAATATTTAGAAATTTTTTAAATATATACATATGCACTACATTAATTATACAAAATTTAAATGCTAAATTTTTAATTTCTAAATGTAAATTTTTAATTATAAATCTATCAATATAAATCTATACTATATATAAAAGTAAAATCATCCTATTTCATTCTCCCGCACAAACTTTTGCAATCAATTAATTAAATATTTTATTGGTCAAATAATTAATAAAGCTTATTTGGTAAGAAAATGTAAAATGGAAATTAACTAATATCTATTAATTGGTAATATCATTTATATATTCAAGTACCAATACTATTAATAAAAGTAAAATCATTCCCTTCAACTTTCCCGCACAAACTAATATTATTAATTAATTAGTAAAAAATTAATAAAGTTTAATTGGTTACAAAATTTTATTTTCCAAATTTCGAAAATAATTAAACCATTATAATTGTGAGAATTATGGAAACAAATTTTGTGTAATTTTATAAGAAAAAATATTTTATTAATTATTATTTACACCAATAATAATAATTCGAATACTTATCTATACTTCTATATCTATACTACTATTAATAAAAATAAAATCATATTTTTGAAATTTTTGTCCAAACAATAGTAAATATGAAGTTAACCTGTTAAAAATGTTAATTGCTCTTTTTTACGGGTTTAGTGGCTTAATTGTTCTTTTTTACCAAGTTCCGTGGCTTATTTGGGTGTTATTTGACGATGGCCTAATTGTTGTTTCCCAAATAGTACGATGGCTTATTTGTACTTTATCCCAACTTTAAATTATTTAAACTTAAAAAAAATAATTAAACATGTGTTGTTAGATTTTTTTAATAATAATTACAATTAATTCATTCAAACATTGAGGAGGAAGAAAAAACTAAACGCGATATGGTGAAAATAACTATACTTAAGGTATGTATAAAAGTATAATTGCACATATATTAGTGTAATTGACTAATAATAATTGCCTAATAATTATTATGGTAATTAAGCTAAACATGTCATTGAATTTATTTTTATACTCCGTAATAATTATAATTAAATTATTTTTCATTTTTCTCATATTTATTTTAGTAATAATATAATTACATAAGTCATATTACATATCAATATTTTTAAAATAATTATAGATAAACAAGTCATATATTGTTTAATTAATTGAGTAATACTTTTGCACTAATCTTATAATCAAATAAATGCACACGTTCAATGTTATATATATATATATATATTTTTTATCTAAATATATAATAAAAAATTTATCTGTGCATCGCAAGGGTAATTGGACAATTATTTGCTCTAATTCAAATAAGGAAAACATATAAAAGAAAAAACATAATCGATCCAACAAATTTCATCAATTGCGCTATATAATATTCGATGTTATAATTTATATAATTGTATATTGATTCAAATATTCTTAAAATATTATAACGAATCCATTCCGTGCAACGCACGGGCGAAAATACTAGTATAGATTAATAAATATTATGTGTATATATAATGTATTATACAATCATATAAGAAAATGCGTCCGATTATAGTTTAAGCTTACTCATACAAAATTTAAAATTTACATTTTTTATTGATTTCTAAGTATAATAATTTTAGTTATTATTCATATTTTTACAATTATAATATATATAAATACAATTAGGAATAAATCAACTTAATTATGCTAATTGTTTAATAAAATTAGAGATTATATTAACCATACAAATTTTAAATTTAAATTTTGTATGTTATGAAAATATATACTTGACCAAATATATAAAAGTCAAACTATATTATTATATTGTATATTTTAACATTTTTTTAATTTTTTCTATTCTTTAAATTTAAATTCATAATAACGAAAAATTTTCTGTGCAACGGGCGGGTAAAACACCAGTAATAAGGTTATACTAAAACATGAGTCGATCTAAATACTATATACATGGAAACAAATTTTCATATAAAAATATCGAAACTTTTCATTAATCAATTAAGCGCATATCAAAATTATACGGAGTATTTGTATAAAATAAATCAATTACTATTATAATATTATTTTAAATTAAACACTTTAATATGAAATATTATAATAATCATGCAAAATAGTATTCAATAATTATCACATAAATAATCAAAATATATATATATATATATATATATATATATATATATATATATATATATATATGTAGAGAGAGAGAGAGAGTCATGATCAGGTGTGGTCTGGTCATTAGGTGTGGCCGTGTGACCTATTTTTAGCCATTAGATCATATCAACTCATTAAATCAACGCGCAATATATATATGTTACAGAACACACCATTCTACGTAATAAAACGCACCAGAGGACCGATAAAACACACCATTCCACACAATATACTTAATAAAACACATCATTCTAGGTATAAAAATGTACTACAACGTGCCCCATGTCAGATTATAAGCATACACTATTTACACATATTAGAAAACATGTGCTAGTTTTCAAAAAAAAAAAGAAAAGAAAACATGTGCTAAAATATGCACCATTATACGTATTAAAATGCACCACACTTATTAGAAACACGTGTTAAAATACACATCATTCAATGTATTAAAATGCACCAGGCGACGTATTAAAACACACCATTCCACAACACAGTTACACATCATTCTACGTATGAAAATGCACCAACGGATAGATTAAAAAACACCATTCCACAACACAGTTAATGCACCAACAAACGCAATAAAGCGCACCACAGCATGTATTCAAACGCACCACACTATGTACTAAAATGCACCATTCCAATTCACGTAATATAAATACTAAAATTACCATAATAACCTCACTTAAACATACGCGAATTTCAGTAAGATTAATGAAATTGGACGGTGCAGATTAGGTCGCATGACCGCATCGGAGCTCGCCGCCGCATTTGAACCAAAATCTATATATATATATATATATATATATATATATATATATATATAGATTTTTATTCTGGTGAGAACAATTCTTTAGGTGTGGATGTGAGGACAAATCTAAACCATTGATCTGCAAGATCTGATGGATGAGAAATCAAGTAAAAAATGAGCGGGTCATTTTCATAAATATTATAAACTTTTAAAATGAGCGGGGTCATTTCATAAATATTACAAAATTTTGTTTATTTCAACCGTTAGATCTACTAGATCAATGGTTTGGATTTGTCCTTACGTTCTCACCTTGGACATGGTTCTCACCTGATTAAGGACGGATATATATATATATATATATATATATATATATATATATAGAGAGAGAGAGAGAGAGAGAGAGAGAGTCATGATCAGCTGCGGCCGTGCGGTTCACACCACTCAATGTTAAGAAACACACCACTCAAATATGCACTGTTGTGTGTTTCTTAACATCGTGGTGTGTTTCATTGTGGTGTGTTTCTTAACATTGAGTAGTGTATTTCGTAACATTGAGTGGTGTGCGACCGCACGACCGCACGGGAGAGCACGGCCGCACCTGAAATTATATATATATATATATATATATATATATATATATATATATATATATCACAATACTATAATTATTACTACCATAAAATCCTATTTCAATAATAATATATCATCATCAAATCATCCAAAATATTAATCGTTTCAAATATAGAATATTTTTAAAATAACCATTATGATAATGATTAATATAATACTACCAAAATACCTAATATTTAATTTGGTAACATATAAAATTTTCCAATTATCAATATGGAATATTTTCAAAATAATATAATGATAATAAATACTACCAAAAAAATATATAATATATATTTGGTAATAAATTTTCATGCCAAAACTACGAAAGCACCTGAAGCTCCCAACTGAGTGCGTGCATTCCACGTGCCCGATGGCGCATTAATTTGCATTTGTTTGAAATAAAAATCAATAAATTAAAACAGTGTCGATTAGCAACTCACCAATTTTCATAATAGGCCTCGACAATCTCGACAATCCTCTATAGATTCTTTAAACTATACCACATTGAGAAATAAAAATCAATAAAATAACATCATCAACTCACCAATTAACATAATAGGCCTTGACAATCCTCTATAGCTTCTTCAAATTGGGTCTGTACCGTGTGATGAGAATGCGTTATTTTTCATTCACGATTAGAGTTTGCGATAAGACTATTTTTCAAACAAATAAGTCAAATATATAATCAGGTAAATTGAATATCACATATACACGAAAATCACAATTCAATCATTGCTATAGATTTTCAAATTTTGGAGTACAGAAAATGTTGGGTGACAAATTCAAGGGAGAAGCTCCTGCTTTTTAGATTTGTGTTGTTTTTAAATATTATTTTATTGTGTAATTCTTTCATTTTGTTTGGATGAAGAGCCAGAGAGAGAATGAGTAGAGAAAAGAATAGGAGTGCCCAGTCAGACATGTGCACGCTCGGTGCATAAAGACTTTTTTTTTTTTGGTAGTGTCAGGCCTTTTTTTTCCTTTTTATTTTTCTCACATTTCAACTTCTCCTCTTTCCCTAATCTCTCTCCAAGTTTGCATCTCATAAACAAAAACAAAAACAAAAACAAAATTAATTTATATGGTGAATGTTTTTATGTTTCTAATTTAGTGTACTATAATATTATTATTAGATAGTCGTTTCCTTTCTTTTATTATTATACTAATTAAGGAAGTAAGGAATTAATAAAAATTAAGCTAATAATGGAATTAATGAATTAAGCAAAATAAGGCAATAATTTAAGCTAATAATGGAGAATAAGAAATTAAGGAATTGAAGGTAATTAAATAGTATTTAAATGGTAATAAAATTATCTTTATAGTAAAAAAAACATGTTTTTTAGTTAATGATTGTACGTAAATCTTTCAAAATATTAATATTTGTAATAAATAAAATATTTTCAAAATTATCACTATAATGATAATTAATAGTATCAAAAATATTTAATGCAGCGTATTTAAATGGTAATAAAATTGCCTTTTTAATTACAAAATCAATTTTTAGTTAATGAATATACTATACGAAAAATGTAAAAATCATTGTAAAGGAAAACTATTAAATAGATTTTAAAACTTAGGATACTATAATATTATTATTTGGTAGTAGTTTCCTTCCTTTTATTATTATACTAATTAAAGAATTAAGGAATTAATTATAATTAAGTTAATTAAGTAATTAAAAATTAAGTAAATTAAGAAATAATTATAATAAAGCTAATAATTAAGAAGAATAGGAGCGCCCAGTTGGCATGTACACGCCACGCGCACGTTGGGTACATATAGACTCTTTTTTTGTTTTGTTAGACCTTCCCCTTCCCCGTCCCCTGCCTCCCCTTTTTTTCTCTCACATTTCTTCTTCTTCTCTTTCCCTCCTCTCTCTCCTAGTTAGTATCGGAGGCGGTAGACAAGTTCGTTGAGGAAACTTGTTTACTCTATGTCAAATTATTCCCTTGCGTTTCACTATACATAAAATGGTGTTTAATTGTTTAAATGTTTCTTTTAATTGCACCCAATGTGGTCCCCAAACTATTCAATTTTAAGCCAAAAAGATCTCCGTTCGCTTTGGCGTCAACCTGGCGTTAAAAACAAGGGCAAAATGGACAATTCAAGTGCTTTGTCGTTGAAACCATTTGACCAGTCGATTTCATCCCCAAATTAGCGAAACACAATGCGATTTCTTCCCCAAATTATGCCCTAATTTCCGATTTGTTCGTCGAATCCATAGCCATCAACGAATTTCTCAAGCCATCAACGATTATCCATTGCCAACGACAAATATCCACATCCATTGATGATTTTCCCCAACCAAGGATAGTATGGCTTGCTAACGAAGAAGTCCAGGTTTCGAACTGCCAAATTACGGTTAGTGCTTGTGTGCTGCTTTATATGTTGCTTTATAGGTTAGATACGCTTTCTATGTTCATTTATTTGTTGCTTCTATGCTTTATATATGTTCTTTTGATGCTTTATATATGTTCATACATTAAAGTGCAAGTGGATGTCCATGTGTTCCTAGCGTGTGCTCTTGTTGAGCAGTGTGTGTTCCCAGATGAATTGGGGACCACTATTTTTGTTTGTTTTATGTGTTTTTGTTCCCTGTATGTGAAAATCAAGAAGGGACCATTGTATTGGTGTGTATTACATTCAAAAGGGTCTCACTATCTTTATTAAAGTTGTTGGTTTTAGATTGCATTATTGCCCATTTTACTACCCATTTAATAAATATTGTTTGCCTGTTTTGGAGTTTAATACTGCCCATTGTCAGTTTTAGTCTTGAATAAATGTTGTTGTCTGTAAAATACTGCCCAGTTTACTGCCTTATTCATTTAGTTTTTATTTTTTATTTTTTATTTTTGTTTTCTTTCATGTAAAAAATCAGATGACCATGATGAAAGTGACCTATTTGCACTTAAAATAAGACAGGGTGGTAAAGTACAACAAACTGAATCACTAACCTATATTGGAGGGCATACCGAATATTTTGATTATGTTGATGCATGTTGATGAATGGGGTTATATAATTTTGCAAAAAAAAATCAATCATATATAGCGTTTTCAAATTATACCATATTGAGAAATAAAAATCAATAAAACAACGTCATCAACTCACCAATTTCCACAATATGCCTTGACAATCCTCTATATCTTCTTCAGATTGGGTTTGTACCGTGTGAGATATATCGCGCATTGGGTTGATAATGTGTTCTCTTTACCGTCTGTTTGAATTGCTATCAAGATAGTGGATTAGATTCAGTAATGGTAGTCCCCTAGACCTAGATACAATTGTACTGTATCGAACTTGGTAAACAATACATTGTATCATTTACTTTTTGTTTTATTTAATTTTTGCACTTGGTCATATCACCGTTGCACTAACTATTCAATCGCGATTAGGATTTGACTATTTCTCAAATAGATAAGTCAAATAGATAATCGAGAAATTCAAATATCATTGGAGTACAAAAAATGTTGGGTGACAAATTCAATGGAGAAGCTCCTGCTTTTGAGGTTGGTGTTATTTTCAAATATTGTGTGTGTAATTTTTTCATTTTTTGGGTACTCGTCACTGAAATTCCATACGATCATAAATAGGTGCATGTTTTCTAGCCATCATTACTGTTAACCTCACATATTCAAGGGAGAAGCTTACTTTTTTTTAGGTTTCTGTTATTTTTGGATTAGAGTTATACCTAATTTAGTCTTCGACTATAGTAATTTTTCTCTATTTACTCCTAAACTAATTTTTGTACTTAATTAATTCATCGACTTTAATGGTTTTATCTAATTGAATCCTCGGCGGTTAGGATCAAGGACTAAATCGAGAAAAAAATCACTATAGTTGATGACTAATAAATTGGGTAAAATCACTATAATTAAAAACAAACTTGGGTAAAACTACTATAGTCGTGAACTAAATTGAATATTAATAAAGGTGAAATTATCAAGCTATCTTAATAGATGACTAAATTGGGTAAATTCATCAAAATCGATAACCTAATTAAGCGCAAAAAGTGACTAAATCGAAAAAAAATCACTTTTGGTTTTGTCAACCACGGAGTGGTCGAACGGCGGGCCAACACCACCGGAAAAATATGTCTAGGTTTGATTAACGGTGAACTTAGAGTTTGCCTTTAGTAAATTTTGAATTTCTTAACCTTTTCAAGGTTTGATAACCCTATTTATACAATGAGAGGGCTTGATCCCCCTTTGGTAACCCTAATCTACCATAAATATACAGGATTTAATTGCCTTATTATATTCGATTGAACTTCCTAAAATAGTTCGATTTACTTTCCTTATTTTGCCTATGAAATCCACTCCTGATCCCCTTGCCTTAGGAAGATTCCAAATTTGATTCGACTAAGCCACTCTATATGCCGACCACTTCACCCATTTCGACTTTTGGGCTCACCCTTATTAGGGGCGAGCGATTCTAACTGGTTTACCCTTTCTGACCATTCAATATCCCGAACCACTAGGGTCTTACTTGGTAGCTCACAAGTCTGACTTCTTCCAATAAACTTCCTTGGCCTCGTATTTTTCTTCTTTATCACTCGTCTTTCCCTCGAAGTCTTCCCTCCCCATTTCTCCTCTTCATGTAATCTCTTCCACTCATTCACCCATCAGTGCCAATCGACCCCCGATCGGTCGATCCTTTCCCCTCCCATTTCTCCTCTTCATGTAATCTCTTCCACTCATTCACACACGAGTGTCAATCGACCTCCGATCGATTGACCTGTTCCTCCGACCGACTCCTACTCACGGTCAGTCTTCGTTAGGTCTGATCTTGCTATCTTAAGTCACCCCATGTCGACCGCCTTTTCCTTCCAAATATTTAACTTCTCCTCACCCATCAATCACAATAGTCTAATACTAAATTGGGTATTAACTTGTTGCTTTTGCCATGATTATCACTTTTCTTAGTCTTGACATGTTCGTTGTGTCATTTTAGTATACAATTCTTTCACTGTCTTGTAATATATGTTCATAGAAATCCCAAGCTTTTCAACTAATTTTTCTGACGACATCGAGATCTGCAAAAACCCTTGTTTGTAATTTTGATCTGTCAATTTCGACAATCTAAGTTTTGTAGTCACAATTTTCAACGAATTTGGGAGCAACAAGATCGGTTGATGGAAAAGTTACAAATTAAAACCGCAGATTACCATTTTTTTTTAGGGGTAGGAAAAGTGAGAGGTAATTGTGTTTTTATGTTGTGGTCAGTGTTAACCTTGTTGAATCAAAAGGCTGATCACAATTGTTTGGCAAAAAGAAATCCAATTCAAGTCAGAAAAAGGAGTACACCAAGATTAGAAATCAAATCCCAAACAAACTAGGAATAACACCAATACTGTTTTGGTTCTGATTAGTTGGCTATTTAAAGGACCTCTCACCATTACACCATTCACGAATTCCCTAGCTAATATTGTGAGGCATAAGAGAGTTTGAGAGGATTCTAAATTCCCCTAGAAAGTAGTACATGTGTTTAGGTTACAATAGATTAGATAGGAGAAGATCAATCTATTGTGTAATTTCCGGTCTCAAAACTATGTACTTTGAATATTAAGCTTTTAGTGGATTTAGGCAAATTCTCAAGACTGAGAAGTGCCTCGCAGAATAGGGTTTTTTCCAAACTGCGTTATCAAGTCTCTTGTGTTACAACTATTGTTTTAAGATCTCTGTGTGCTGGGCATTACATTTTTCAAACCTCATATAAAAGTAGTTCTAATTCTTAATGTCTATTACTCTATTAACAATGCTTGAAGAAACTTGTGCTCCTTAGCTTATAATTCTTGCATATTTACAAATTTTCTTTGTCCATTTTTATTTACCAACTATTTTAATTTGCCCATCATAACTTGATTGTAGGAATATGTGTTACATGATGGGAATACTTCTAAAGAAATTTCTGGAAAACCAAGGTAAGAACACATATATGATTGCCACTAAGGATATGTACTCTTATCGATAGAGGTTGATGATATACTAAAAGAATATATGGTGTTTGCAGGGCCAATTTACTAAACAACACAGAGCAGGAGGTTATCTGTGATGTTTGCCAGGAACAAGTTAGTTTCTCTTCTCCTCCCTATATGCTGTGTGAAATTCAATTCTGCAGATTTTGGACTTTAATTATTATATTATATATGGATTCACACTGCATGCATGCTTTATTGCAGATAGTGAAGTCAAATTGTTTGAGATCTAACTTGGGACAGAGTTACTGTCAGAAGCATGCATTTGATGGAACACCCACCTGCAGTGCCTGTTCCAGATTCAAGGTTTGGACTTACACATGAAATAAACAGTTAATTTCAATGAAAGTTTCATATCTTTCGTAGTAATTTCACTTTTAGTCACAGACTAACATTTCTGCCTTCAGTCATCCACACTTGTAAATGTTGGACACTTTTGATCCTTCTGGAAACTTTTCAGGCCAAAGTCCATTTTAGGCGAGGTAAAATCGTTCAATCAAATGTTTTTTTCTTCTCCAAATGGCATTTATACCATATTGAAGCCTTTTGGAGAAGAAAAAAAGTTGATTAAACGATTTTACCTCACCTAAAATGGACATTGATCACAAAAGGTGTCAAATTAAAAGGATCAAACCTGTCTAAAAATTAAAAGTCTGGGATGATTGAAGACAAAAATATTAGTTTGGGACTAAATGAAATTATTGCACCCATAATATGATCTGTCAAAGTAATGAAACATTTGTGAAATGATTTATTAGCTTTTACACAAATACACAGTAGGTAACAATCCATTCCAATTAACATCCAAGAACTTATTGGTTTTTGCAGATAAGAAATGTAGAGTTTTTCACTCTCAACGACGGCCGAATGCTCTGCCCGGACTGTCATTCTACAGCAGTTATAGATCCTGAGAGCTTCAAGTCCATAGTTTCTGAAGTGCACAATTTCTTCGCAGCACTAAATATGCATATCAGAAAGGACATTCCCGTGCACTTAGTTGATCTATTTGAGATGAACATACTATCCCCTCACCAGACTGCTATGCCTATGGGGTTGACCACTTATAAGATAGACGCTATCCCTTTTGTGAATTGGTCATTGCAACAAGGAATGAGCATTGAGGTTCGCCATCATTGCACAGTGACTGGCATGACGGTTCTGTATGGACTTCCCAGGTAATTTGTGATTCATTACCATCTATGAGCGTTTATGTTAGGATCAAGTGCTTACCAGCGCAATTTATTTCCTTACTTATAAACCGCCATTACATTGTTCGAGACAGGCTGGGTGTTGGGATTTGCCCTTAGGGGCTTTATCGGCATCGGCCTAACAATCTCCCAACCAGTGACTTCCTTACTTATAAACTGCCATTACATTGTTCGATACAGGCTGAATGTTGGGATTAGCCCTTAGGGGCTTTATCGGCCTCGGCCCAACAATCTCCTTAACCACTGGCTTCCATACTTATAGGGCTTGTTTGGTTATCATCGGTTAGATTTTAGCGGTAGCGGATTGTATTAGCGGTTATCAAATAGCAGATTATATTAGCGGGTTTGACCAGTGAATTGTATTAGCAGTTTGTAAAAAGATGTTTGGTAAAATTAGCTGTTTAGATTAGCGGTTAACATGTAAAATGACCAAAAGGGTATACATAATATATATATATATATATATATATATATATATATATATATATATATAT
>NC_044928.1:16989745-17012879 GCF_003576645.1 Ipomoea triloba
ATATATATATATATAACAATAAATAATAAATAATAAATAATAACAATAATAATAATGTTTTAAAATTAAAAAAACAAAAAAAAAAAAAAAAGGGGAGGGGGGTGGGGGGAGGGGAGCCACACGGCTCCCCTTTGTTTCCCCACTTATCCCACATCGGTGGGATAAGTGGGGAGTGGAGCCTTGAGGCTCCTATAAAAGGAGCCTCAAGGCTCCATTTTTCATTCAATCAGTTTGCCCAGCGCAGGCGGTGCGCTGGGCAAACTGTAAGTTTAAAATTTTTTTTTTTTATATATATAAGGGCGTTTTGGGGAAAGTAATACTTTCCCCAAAACGCCAAATGCAAAACGCTGCTATATGCAGCGTTTTGTATATTGGCGGTTTGGAACAAATCCGCTGCTCCAAACCGCCATTAACCAAACAAGGTTTTCAGCGTTTTGACCATGGTCAAAACGCTGAAATTTAACGGATCCGCTACTAACCAAACAAGGCCATAAACTGCCATTACATTGTTCAGAGACAGGCTGTTGGGATTGGCCCTTAGGGGCTTTATCGGCCGCGGCCCAACAATCTCCCAACCACGGACTTCCTTACTTATAAACCGTAATTACATTATTCGAGACAGGCTAGGTGTTGAGATTGGCCCTTAGGGGCTTTATCGGTCTCGACCCAACAATTTCCCGGCCACTAACTACGCCCCTTTACCCGTCTTGTACAACAATTCCCCTCCCACACCAATCAATTTTAATTGTTATTGCTAGGAATTGAACCCTTTGATACCACTTGTTAGGACGATGAAGCGCTTACAACTCATGCCAAAAGATATAGTTTTTGGTGTGAGTAGTAAGCACTTGATTCTAACAGTTTATATACGTTGGCATATTTGGCCTATAAGTTATAATCAAAGTATAATTTCAATCATTCAGTCATACCTATTTTTGGTCAGTCAATTTTTCATTACTATAGAAACGACTGATGATTTGAATTTATACATTGGATAAAATCGAGTAAAACAAACATGTTATTTTCATTTTTTTTATTTGTATAAATTAAATTTGTAATGTATTCTTTATTAATTTCATGATCTTTCTGATCAACAGGTTACTTACCGGAAGAATATTAGCTCACGAATTTATGCATACTTGGATGCGGCTCCAAGGTTATAATAATGCAATAGGGACCTGGGTTGAGGAAGGCATGTGTGAGGTAATGGCTTATGTATGGTTAGACTGGTATGCCTTGTTTGGTAAAGAGATGTATGGTGATGATGAAAAGGCTTCTTTTATGAGGAATTTGAAAGAGCATGAAATGAAAAGAATGGAAAGAAACCCTTGCAGGATTTATGGGGATGGCTTTAGAGAAGCTAAATCAGCTGTTAAGATATACGGCTTTGAACATACCATGAAGTGCATTGCTTATACAGGCAACTTCCCGTGTTGATCTGTATGTATATGTATATCAGAGTAGTTTTTTTTTTTTTTAGTAAGTTATGTTGTTCAAAGTTTTTCGAATAGTTGTTCATTGCACAATTTTATATATCAATTCAATTTATGGATGGCATGTAGCCCTCTTAAATCTCGACATTTTATTCATTCTTTGTGATGCACTATGTTTGCACAAATATTGCACACATTGAATTGAATTTCACACAGCATATATGGAGGAGAAGAAAAACCAAATTGTTCCTGGCAAACATCACAGATAACTTCCTGCTCAGTGTTGTTTACTATCTGCAGTAAATTGGCCCTGCAAACACCGTATTTACTCTTAGTATATCATCAACCTCTATAAATAAGATCTGAGTACAGGGGCGATCACGTCAAATTGGTCAGGCTGCGAAAGTAATTTATTAGCCTTCTTCGTTCAAGGCAGTTAGCTATACCTAATCTAGGCTGATTCACTCGGAGCCAACTCAAACCAAGTTGGTTTCAGACTTGATAACCATAAGGTTATAAGTTCAACTTTTAACAAAAACAACTTATTGACTTCCTTAATTTTACCGGGAAAACTATGGCCAATTCGTCTCCCAAGAAGTCAGTCAAAAAATTGGTTGAAAATCCTGTTTTTAATAATTAAAAAAAAAACAACTTTTGACTACTTTTGGAAGGTTCAAAATTTGAGAATTTCTTGTCAATCAGACTTTAGATTAATTGCTCAAAAAAAAAAACTTTATTAATTAAAATTAAGCAATTGAATATGGAACTTCTATGAATATTATTACCAAAATAGTGAAAGAATTGTATACTAAAATGACATAACGGACATGTCAAGACTAAGAAAAGTGATAATTATGGCAAAATCAACAAGTTAATACCCAATTTAATCTTCGACTATAGTAGTTTTTCTTGATTTAGCCGATATGACTTTTGTTGTGCTTAATTAGAGGTCAACGACTTTGATGGTTTTAATCCAATTGAGTCTTATGTTAATATAGTTTGATAATTTCACCTTTATGAATATCCAATTTAGTCATCGACTATAGTAGTTTTACACAAGTTAGTTTTTGACTATTGTGATTTTACCCAATTTAAAATTTTTCTCGATTTAGTCCTTAATTCTAACCGCCGATGACTCAATTGGGAAAAATCTTTGAAGTTGAGGACCTAATTAAGCACAAAAATTAGTTTGGACTAAATAGTGAAAAATCACTATAGTCGAAGACTAAATTGGTATTGACTCCAAAAACAACACAAACTATTGGACTAAAATACCCCTTAAGGTGAGGTTTAATGGGTCATGAAGCTCAATTTTAAATAAAATCGGACAGAGATATATTGGAAGACATACGTGCACAGGCTGAGGCATGGGCATGCGCCGGTATACCCGTGCGAGAAACAGAAAGAAAAGCAATTGGGAAAGGAGTGGTGCATGGCTACTTGCATGGGTGTGCTTAAGTCGTGCATTCGCCTGTGCATTGATTTGTGGCTTTAGAAGACATAATCAAGTTATACTAAAACTTGAGTCGATCTAAATAATATATACATGGAAACAAATTTCATATAAAAATATCAAAAATTTTCATTAATCAATTAAGCGCATATCAAGATTATACGGAGTATTTGTATAAAATTAATCAATTACTATTATAATATTATTTTAAATTAAACACTTTAATATGAAATATTATAATAATCATGAAAAGTTTACTAAATAGTACTATTTAATAATTCACATAAATAATCAAAAAATATATATACTTTGAAGATCACAATAATATAATTATTACTACCCTAAAATCCTATTTTATAATTCAAATCATCTAAAGTATTAATCTTTTCAAGCATAGAATATTTTCAAAATAATCATTATGATAATGATTAATATAATACTAGCTACCAAAATACCTAAAATTTAACTTGGTTATATCATCAGATAAGTCAAATACATAATCGGGTAAATTGAATATCATATATACACAAAAATCACAATTCAATTATTGCTAGAGATTTTCAAATTTTGGAATACAGAAAATGTTGGGGTGACAAATTCAAGGGAGAAGCTCCTCCTTTTGAGGTTTTTGTTATTTTCAAATATTGTTTTAGTGTGTAATTCTTTCAATTTTTGGTTGAAGCAAAAGAGAGAGAGAGAAAGAGTAGAGAGAAGAATAGGAGCGCCCAGTTGGGAGCATACACGCCACGCGCACACGGTGCATACAAACTTTTTTGTGGTCGAACGGCAGGTCAACACTGCCGGAAAAAAACGTCTTGATTTGATTAACGGTGAACATAGAGTTTGCCTTTAGTAAATTTTGAATTGCTTAACCTTTTTCAAAGTTCGATACCCCTATTTATACAATGAGATGGCTTGATCGCCCTTTATAACCCTAATCTACCATAAATATACATGATTTACTTCCTTTTTACATTCGATTGAACTTCCTAAAATATTTTGATTTACTTTCCTTATTTTGCCCACGAAATCCGCCCATGAGGTTTGTGTTGTTTTCAACTACTATTGTTTTCATGTGCAATTCTTTCATTTTTTGGCTAAAGTGGAAGAGAGAGAATGAGTAGAGAGAAGAATAGGAGCGCCCAGTCGAGTGCGTGCTTGTCACCCGCACGCGGGGTGCATAAAGACTTTTTTTTTTTTCCTTTTTTTTCTTTTTTCTCACATTTCTTCTTCTTTTTCTCTCCCTCCTAGTTAGCATCTCAAAAAAAAATAGATCAAGGCAGCGGAGGCGGTAGACAGGTTCGTTGATGAAGCACAAAGAGCCAACGCCCCCTGGGGATCGAACCTCACCTCTCACTTAGGAGGGCCACAACTATGCCGCTTGACCACAAGGTATTTGGCCGATTGAAAGTTTGATTCAACGGAAATGCTCATATTACCATCCAAAAGTCGTTGAAAAATGAGAGTTTTAATCACATAGGCAGTTGCGGTTTTCTAGCCGTCGTTCCTGTCAACCACATATATTCGAGGGAGAAGCTTAAGCTTTTTAGGTTTGTGTTGTTTTTACCATGATTATTAATTTTGATAGTCGATATGCTCATTGTGTCATTTTAATATTTCTGACGAGGAATCCGCAAAAACCCTTAGGTTCTTTGTAATTTTGGTCTGCGAGTTTAGACAACCTTAGTTTTGTAGCCAAAATTTTCAATTCATTGCACTGGTTGTAATAATGCATGCTACCCGCTATTTGATTAATAGTATTAAATTATGCCCTACACAAGGTATTAATGAATATATGAAAAAGGTAAAAATCATTGTAATGAAAACTATTAAATAGATTTTAAAACTCAGTACTGTAATATTATTATTTGGTAATAGTTTACTTCCTTTTATTATTATACTAATTAAGGAATTAATTATAATTAAGTTAATAATAAAATTAAGTAAAATAAGAAAATAATTGTAATTAAACTAATAATGGAGAATTAGACATTAAGGAATTGAAAGTAATTACAGAGTACTTAAATGGTAATAAAATTATCTTTATAATCAAAAATCATATTAATGCTTTTTAAAATTATTTCCATTTCTCCATATTTTTTTAATAATAATATAATTACATAAATCATATAAATATCGATTTTTCTAAAATAAAAGCAATCAAACGAGTCATATATTATTGATATTTTTATAATGATTTTATAATCAAATAAATGTACACTTTTTAATATTATAATTATTTATTTTTCAGACAAAAAAAATTGATATCATTCATCAAAATAAATAAAATAGGTTGAGATAATTACTTGAAGTTCTACCATGAGATTCTATTGAGTTTCTGAGATGAAATGTTCACTGGAGAATGTAGGCTCACCGGAATAATGTGTGGCTTGACGGAGTGCTGCTACGCTCCTCTTTGCTGTACGTGAAAGAAGGCTTCTACGAGAACAATTGGGGCTAGAGACGATGGGAAAAAGAAAAGAAAGAAAGAAAGCGGCGATGGAGAGATTGAGAGCAGCGATGGAGATGGAGAGCGGCGATTGAGAGAAAGGGCAGCAATGAAAAGAAATGGCCTAACCCTAAAGAAACAAAAAAGTCATGTTTAGCCTGATTCAAACCGTAGACCTCTATTAAAATAGCACTTTTCACCCGCTTATTCCATTCCTCCAATAGGAGCTCCCAATCGGGCGCGTGCACTCCACGCGCACGTGGGTTGCATAAAGATTTTTTTTTTTTTTGTTTTGTTTTGTGTCAGGCATTTTTTTTTCCTTTTTATTTTTCTCACATTCTTCTTAAAATTAAAAAATAAGTAAAATAAGAAAATAATTGTAATTAAGCTAATAATAATGGAGAATTAGAAATTAAGGAATTGAAAGTAATTACAGAGTACTTAAATGGTAATAAAATTATTTTTATAATAAAAAAATCATATTGATGCCTTTTAAAATTATTTCCCTTTTATTTTTATTTTAATAATAATATATTTACATAAATCATATAAATATCAATTTTTCTAAAATAAATGCAATCAAACGAGTCATATATTACTGATATTTTTGTATTGAATTTATAATCAAATAAATGTACATTGTTTAATATTATAATTATTTATAACTTCATCTTTAATATTATTATTTAAATATATAATAATAAAATGAATTCGTGCATTGCACGTGTAATTTACTAGTTACAAAATAAATAGAGTATTAGATATGTAGATGATTATTAGGTGATAATGAGGAAATTTATACCAAAAAGTTATACCATATCAAGAAATAAAAATTGATAAATTAAAACAATGTTAGAAACTCACCTATTTCAATTATAGGCCTCGACAATCTCGACAATCCTCTATGGCTTCTTCATATTATACCATATTAAGAAATAAAAATTAATAAAACAACGTCATCAACTCACCAATTTGTGGGTACTCGCTAGTGAAATTCCATACGATCATAAATAGGTGCGTGTTTTCTAGCCGTCATTCTTGTTAACCTCACATATTCAAGGGAGAAGCTTACTTTTTTTTTTTTTTTAGGTTTGTGTTATTTTTAGATCAGAGTTAATACCTAATTTAGTCTTCGATTATAGTAATTTTTCTCTATTTACTCCTTGATTCTAACAGTCGAGGACTCAAACGGGTAAAATCATTAAATTCGAGGACCTAATTAAGAACAAAAATTAGTCTAGGAGTAAATAGAGAAAAATCACTATAGTTGAGGACTAATAATTTGAGTAAAATCACTATAACCAAAAGCAAACTTGGGTAAACTACTATAGTCGAGAACTAAATTGAATATTAATAAAGGTGAAATTACTAAGCTATCTTAATAAACGACTAAATTGGATAAAATCATCAAAGTCGATAACCTAATTAAATCGAGAAAAATCACTGTTGATTTTATCAACCACGGGATGGTCGAATGGCAGGCTAACACCACCGGAAAAAAATGTCTAGGTTTGATTAATTGTGAACGTAGAGTTTGCCTTTAGTAAATTTTGAATTGCTTAACCTTTTTCAAGGTTCGATACCCCTATTTATACAATGAGAGGGTTTGATCCCTTTAATTTGGTGACCCTAATTTACCATAAATATACATGATTTACCTGCCTTATTACATGATTGAACTACTGGGTCCGCGTGTAATTCTTTCATTTTTTGGCTAAAGTGAAAGAGATAGAATGAGTAGAGAGAAGAATAGGAGCGCCTAGTCAGGTGCGTGCACCCCACGCGCACGCGGGATGCATAAAAAAAAATTGTGTCAGATTTTGTATTTCCTTTTTATTTATCTCACATTTCTTCTTCTTTTCTCTCCCACCTCTCTCTCGCCTAGTTAGCATCTCTTCTTCGTTAGGTCTGATCTTGCTGTCTTAAGTCACCCCATGTCGACCGCCTTCTCCTCCCAAATATTTAGGGATCGTTTACTTCCTTTTTTTGTTTTTCCATTTCCAGTTTTCTATTTTTCCATTATTTTCACTTCTTGTTCTCCATTTCTCCAGCTTTCCATTCTCTATTTCTCCTTTTAAATTTCTTTAGAACCTCATTTTGAGGTTCTGCCATCATAACCTCAAGCAGAACCTCAAAATGAGGTTCTAATATCAAAACTAAATGAGGTTTTGCTCAAAATAACTTCTCAAAATCAAATTTCACGATTGAAGTTCTACAATTGAGATTCTATTGGAATATTTATTAATTATCAATTATAATAACAAAAAAATGGTATCATTCATCAAAATAAATAAAATAGGTTGAGATAATTACTTGAAGTTCTACAATTGAGATTCTATTGAGTTTCTAAGATGAAATATTCACTGGAGAATGTAGGCTCATCGGAATAATGTGTGGCTTGACGGAGTGCTGCTACGCTTCTCTTTGTTGTACGTGAAAGAAGGATTCTACGAGAACGGTTGGGGCTAGAGATGATGGGAAAAAGAAAAGAAAGAAAGAGAGCGGCGATGGAGAGATTGAGACCAGCGATGGAGATGGAGAGCGGCGATAGAGAGAAAGGGCAGCAATGAAAAGAAATGGCCTAACCCTAAAGAAGCAAAAAAGTCATGTTTAGCCTGATTCAAACCGTAGACCTCTATTAAAATAGCACTTTTCACCCGCTTATTCCATTCCTCCATTAGGAGCTCCCAATCGGGCGCGTGCACTCCACGCGCACGTGGGTTGCATAAAGATTTCTTTTTGTTTTTTGTGTCAGGCATTTTTTTTCCTTTTTATTTTTCTCACATTTCTTCCTAAAATTAAAAAAATAAGTAAAATAAGAAAATAATTGTAATTAAGCGAATAATAATGGAGAATCAGAAATTAAGGAATTGAAAGTAATTCCAGAGTACTTAAATGGTAATGAAATTATCTTTATAATCAAAAAATCATATTAACGCTTTTTAAAATTATTTCCCTTTTATTTTTTATTTTAATAATAATATAATTACATAAATCATATAAATATCAATTTGTCTAAAATAAATGCAATCAAACAAGTCATATATTATTGATATTTTTGTATTGAATTTATAATCAAATAAATGTACACTTTTTAATATTAGAATTATTTATAACTTCATCTTTAATATTATTATTTCAATATATAATAAAAAAAATGAATTCGTGCATTGCACGTGTAATTTACTAGTTTACAAAATAAATAGAGTATTAGATATGTAGATGATTACTAGGTGATAATGAGGAAATTTATACCAAAAAATTATACCATATCTGATGTGTATAGTTGTGAGTGTAAAAAGAGGGTGTAAAATGTCGTTCCGCTGAGGATTGGGGCTATGTCACGTAATTGTATGATATGTAGTATTCTAGGCACTAAAGTATTGGAATTCACTATAATCCAAGCAAACTAAGATTAAGGAATGGAAATAAAATAAAATATGCAAATAAAATAAGGAATAAACTATAATGGGTTAGATTAGGGGTATTGCAATCTTGATGCTCTAAAAACTCAGAATTAGGGAAAAACAATTAACCAAGGGATTTATTGGCAATGCACTCAAGAATTCAGTTCAACTACTTTCGTGTGAGATATATCGCACATTGGGTTGAGAATGCGTTCTCTTTACCGTCTGTTTAAATTGTTGTCAAGATAGTTGATTGGACTCACTAATGGTAGATCCCAGATGTAGATACGATTGTATCGAATTGGGTAAACAATACATTGTGGCATTTACTTTCTATTTGTTTTAATTTTCAAAGTTGATCATATGACTGTTGCACTAACTATTCAATCACGGTTAAGGTTTAACTATTTCTCGAATAGATAAATAAAATAGATAATCGGGTAAATTGAATATAACATATACATGAAAATCACAATTCAATTATTGCTAGAGATTTTCAAAATTTGGAGTACAGAAAATGTTGGTGACAAATTCAAGGGTGAAGCTCCTACTTTTGAGGTTTGTGTGGTTTTCAAATATTGTTTAAATGTGCAATTTTTTTATTTTTTGGAAGAGAGAGAATGAGTAGAGAGAAGAATAGGAGTGCCCAGTCGGGCGCATGCACGCCACGCGCACGTGGGCCTACATAAAGATTTTTTTTTAATTTTTTTGTGTCATACTTTTTTCCTTTTTATTTTTCTTACAGCTTCTGCTTCTCTTTCCTTCCTCTCTCTCCTAGTTAGCATCTCCAAAAAAAAAAAAAACTATTCCTATTGAGGGTGTCCTAATAGGGCTCTTACTTGGTAGCTAACAAGTCTGACTTTTCCCAATCAACTTCCTTGGCCTCATATTTTTCTTCTTTATCACTGGTCTCGGAATCTTCCCTCTCCAGTTTCTCCTCTTTATGTAATCTCTTCCACTCATTCACCCATGAGTGTCAATCGATCGAGCTGTTCCACTGACCGACTCCTACTCACGGTCGGTCTTCGTTAGGTCTGATCTTGTTGTCTTTTTAAGTCACCCCATGTCGACCGCCTTTCCCTTCCGAATATTTAACTTCTTCTCACCTATCAATCACAATAGTCGAATACTAAATTGAGTATTAACTTCTTATTTTTGCCATGATTATCACTCTTCTTAGTCTTGACATGCAAGCCTGTTCTGTCATCTTAGTATACACGTCTTTCACTATTTTGGTAATATATGTTCATAGAAATTCCATATTCATTTGCTTAATTTTAACTAATCTAAAGTCTGATTTACAAGAAATTCTTAATTTTTAACCTTCCGAATGTAGTAAAAAAGCGAGTTTTCTTTTTTAATCGAAAGCAAGTTTTCAACCAATTTTTCTGACGACTTCTGGATTCGATATGCAAAAACACTTCGTTGTAATTTTGATATGCAAGTTTCGACAACTTAAGTTTTGTAGTAAAAGTAAGAGCGAGGTAATTGTGTATTTTATGTTGTGGTGAGTGTTAACCTCACATGAAAATAGTTCTAATTCTTAATGTCTATTACTCTATTAACAATGCTTGAAGAAACTTGTGCTCCTTAGCTTATTATTGTTTTTGTAATAATCATGAAAAGTTTACTAAATAGTATTCAATATTGTTTTTGTGTGTGATTCTTTTATTTTTTGGCTGAAGTGGAAGAGAGAAAGAGAATGAGTAGATAGAAGAATAGGAGCGCCTAATCAGACGCGTGCACACCACACCGCACGATGGGTGCATAAAGATTTTTTTATTTTTTGTGTCAGACCTTTTTTTCCTTTTTATTTTTCTCAAATTTCTTCTTAAAATTAAAAATTAAGTAAAATAAGAAAATAATTGTAATTAAGCTAATAATGGAGAATCAGAAATTAAGGAATTGAAAGTAATTACAGAGTACTTGAATGGTAATAAAATTATCTTTATAATCAAAAAAATCATATTAATGCTTTTTAAAATTATTTCTCATTTTTTCCATATTTTTTATTTTAATAATAATATAATTACATAAATCATATAAATATCAATTTGTTTAAAAGAGTTAATACCCAAAATAGTCATCGACAATAGTGGTTTTTCTCGATCTCATCCTAAACGACTTTGGTGACATAATGTAGTCCCAAACTTTTGTATTTTTACTCATTATAGTCCTCCGATTATTAATCCGTCAAGTTGGTATTAAATAGAAGGTTAATTTTATAATTTCAATAATGTTTTCTTTTTACTCCACCAAAGTGTTAAAACAAATGAAATTTGCTTACAGATCCAGAAAAACAAATCCATTATCAAAAAGTGAAAACAATAGAACCAAATAAATACAATCAAACGAGTCATATATTATTGATACTTTTGCATTGATTTTATAATCAAATAAATTTACACTTTTAAATATTACACAGTAATTATTTATAACTTCACCTTTAATATTATTATTTAAATATATAATAAAAAATGAATTCGTGCATTGCACGTGTAATTTACTAGTTTACAAAATATATAAAGTATTAGATATATAGATGATTACTAGGTGATAATTATGAAATTTATACCAAAAAATTATACCATATCGAGAAATAAAAATTGATAAATTAAAACAATATCAACACCTCACTAGTTTTCATTATAGGCCTCGACAATCTCGACAATCCTATATAGCTTCTTCATATAATACCATATTGAGAAATAAAAATTAATAAAACAACATCATCAACTCACCAATTTCCATAATAGGTCTCGACAATCCTCTATATCTTCATCAACTCACCAATTTTCATAATAGGTCTCGACAATCCTCTATATCTTCTTTAGATTGGGGTTGTACCGTGTGATATATATCGCACATTGGGTTGAGAATGCGTTCTTTTTACCGTCTGTTTGAATTGTTGTCAAGATAGTTCATTGGACTCACTAATGGTAGACCCCCAGACGTAGATACGATTGTATCGAACTGAGTAAACAATGCATTGTGTCATTTACTTTATTGACAGAAGTGCTAACTTTCCCGCTCATTTTAGTCCAAAAAATTTGAAATCAATCAACATAATATTATATAATAATTCCTAATCAGAAATTCTAGCATTCCTTATCATTCCTTATTTATGGCTAAAATTGACAAAATATTCAAAATATGATTCAATTCCTTATTATACACGGAAATTAATGAAATATTTTATTCAACTCCATTCATGTATGGATTCTTTAAAGAAAATAGTTTAACCTTGCGTGTGTGTATATATATATAGGTCCTTAATCAGGTGAGAACTATGTCCCCGGTGAGAACGTAGGTCCTTAATCAGGTGAGAACTATGTCCCCGGTGAGAACGTAAGGACAAATCTAAACCATTGATCTTGTACCGGTGAGAACGTAAGGACAAATCTAAACCATTGATCTTGTAGATCTAACGGTTGAAATAAACAAAATTTTGTAATATTTATGAAAATGACCCCGCTAATTTTAAAAGTTTATAATATTTATGAAAATGACCCCGCTCATTTTTTACTTGATTTCTCATCCGTCAGATCTTGCAGATCAATGGTTTGGATTTGTCCTCACGTTCTCACTTGGGGGCATAGTTCTCATATGATTAGGAGTAATTAAATTCCTCTCAAACGGTTGAAATAAACAAAATTTTGTAATATTTATGAAAATGACCCCGCTCATTTTAAAAGTTTATAATATTTATGAAAATGACCCCGCTCATTTTTTACTTGATTTCTCATCCGTCAGATCTTGCAGATCAATGGTTTGGATTTGTCCTCACGTTCTCTCTTGGGGGCATAGTTCTCATATGATTAGGAGTAATTAAATTCCTCTCAAACGGTTGAAATAAACAAAATTTTGTAATATTTATGAAAATGACCCCGCTCATTTTAAAAGTTTATAATATTTATGAAAATGTCCCCGCTCATTTTTTACTTGATTTCTCATCCGTCAGATCTTGCAGATCAATGGTTTGGATTTGTCCTCACGTTCTCACTTGGGGGCATAGTTCTCATATGATTAGGAGTAATTAAATTCCTCTCATGATAATATACCATGCAAGGTCCTTAATCAGGTGAGAACTATGTCCCCGGTGAGAACGTAAGGACAAATCTAAACCATTGATCTTGTAGATCTAACGGTTGAAATAAACAAAATTTTGTAATATTTATGAAAATGACCCCGCTCATTTTAAAAGTTTATAATATTTATGAAAATGACCCCGCTCATTTTTTACTTGATTTCTCATCCGTCAGATCTTGCAGATCAATGGTTTGGATTTGTCCTCACGTTCTCACTTGGGGGCATAGTTCTCATATGATTAGGAGTAATTAAATTCCTCTCATGATAATATACCATGCAAGGTCCTTAATCAGGTGATAACTATGGCCCCGGTGAGAACGTAAGGACAAATCTAAACCATTGATCTTGTAGATCTAACGGTTGAAATAAACAAAATTTTGTAATATTTATGAAAATGACCCCGCTCATTTTAAAAGTTTATAATATTTATAAAAATGACCCCGCTCATTTTTTACTTGATTTCTCATCCGTCAGATCTTGCAGATCAATGGTTTGGATTTGTCCTCACGTTCTCACTTGGGGGCATAGTTCTCATATGATTAGGAGTAATTAAATTCCTCTCATGATAATATACCATGCAATTCAATTATGGTTCAAAATATTTTAATCTTACGGATTTTTTTATTATATATTCGTAAACAATCAAATTACTATATGATGTATATTATAGTATTCAAAAAAATATTATTATATTATGCTAATGTACGTAATTTAATATAAATTATATATATATATATATATATATATATATATATATATGTATGTATGTATGTATGTATATTAAAACAAAAGAGTTATTTTCACGCTCATCCTAAAAAAAATACTTCTGTTTTGAAATTTGAAATTACAATCATTTTTACATAATTAAATAATTACAAAAATGCTATATATGTTAATTTAATTTATAGTAGCGATTACTTAAAATATTTATTATACCATGAATCATGGTATACTTTTAAGGTACATTAAACTAATACTCAGTATATTCTTTTTCAATTTAAGTTCAATTTTTTATATACAAATAAAATTAATATATAAAAATATATTATAAAAAAGTTCTAATTAAGAATTTTTAAATAGCACCTATATTAATATTTTATTTTAATGTATTAAATTAGCATACAATTATATTAAATCACTATATTATATTCAATTTTAATATGATATTGGTTCATTTTTAAAATGTTGTAGATTGATTTTTTAAATACTATTGCAATATATAATTAAAATTAACATAGACTTACATAATAATAATATATATTAAAACATGAGTGTTGTTTTTCGTCCATCCTAAAAAAAATACTTCTGTTTTGAAATTTGAAATTACAATCATTTTTTAAATAATTAAATAATAACAAAAACGATATATATATATATATATATATATATATATATATATTTATATTTATATATACATATTTTAATTTAATTTATAGTAATGATTACCTAAAACATTTATTCAACCATGGATCATGGCCTACTTATAAGGTACACTAAACTAATACTCAGTATATTCTTTTTCAACTTAAGTTCGATTTTTTTATATACAAATAAAATTAATATATAAAAAATATATCATTATAAAGTTCTAATTAAAACTTTTAAATAACATCAATATTCTTTTCAAAAAAAAAAATAACACCAATATTGATTTTTTTATGTATTAAATAAACATACAATTATATTAAACCAACCTAATTAGGTATGAGAATTGAAATAATTCTTTTTCAAACTTTTCATGCGCATAAAACTAAACTTTGGTTCACCAAAGTATATTTTGACACAAAACTCAGATATCAATGTAAAATTTTAAAATAAGAATGTTTTTTCATGCAAGGAAAAAAGTTATATAATATTTATCAATACTATATAATAAAAAAATATCCATTTCTCTTTTTATCCATTTATGTAGACATATATTATATTTATAGTATTTTGTACAATATGA
This sequence comes from Ipomoea triloba, assembly GCF_003576645.1. Lineage (NCBI taxonomy): Eukaryota > Viridiplantae > Streptophyta > Magnoliopsida > Solanales > Convolvulaceae > Ipomoea > Ipomoea triloba. The sequence goes on from NC_044928.1 coordinate 17,004,525, forward strand.
AAATAGATACACATTTTTTTTATAGAATTGTGATTACTGGTGTAATTATACACGTTAATTACTACAATGATTACTTATAAAACAATTATTTTAAAATATATCTAAACTCATACTCTTATTTAAAAATTCAAAAATATTTAAAAATTTGTCTAAATATGTAATATAGTTAGGGACTACATTTATCTATATAAATTTAAAAATTAAATTCTATTAATTTATAAATGTAATTTTCTTAATTATAATTAACAAAATATAAAATATAATTAAAAATAAAATTATAAAATTAACAAAATGTTTATTCATAAATATTTATATTTTAAAAAATGCATACATACATATACTTATGCAATATATTAATCATACAAAATTAAAATGCTAATTTTTAATTTCTAAATTTAATTATTTTAATTATAATATATCAATATAAATTATAATTACAGAGATTATATTATAGAATTTGCATATATACATATTAATTAATATTATTTGTATATACATTGTATTACACAATCATATAAGAAAATGCGTCTAATTACAGTTCAAAATCACATATACAAAATTTAAATTTTTTTTAATTTCTAAGTATAATTTTCTTAGTTATTATTCATATTGTTAGAATTGTAATATATATGAAATATTATTAGGAATAATTCAATTTAATTATGTAAATTTTTCTCTATAAATTTATATAAATATGTACATGATTAGAAATTATATTAATCATACAAAATTTTAATTTTGTATGCTATGATAATAGATACTTGACCAAATATATGAAACTTTAACTATATTATTATATTGAACATTTTAATATATTTATATTTTAAAATTTTTTTTATTTAAATTCACAATAACAAATTTTTTTTCGTGCACCGCATGGGTAAAACACTAGTTTAATACTTATACTCACAAATGTACTACTAAATCAGAAATAAAATATTTGTTACTTATAAGGGAAAATATAATGGCCATGTTTGGTAACATAGTTACCTTATTAGCAAATTTTGGCTTATTTGACCACTATTAGTTGTTTGACTTGGTTAAACATTCAATATAAGTGTTTGATCGATTAATTAGCTTTTTGTAAAAATTTATTATTCCAAAATGCTAAAATTCAAAATGATGCTCAAAGCAACTTTTTCGATCAACTTTTTGAGAAAATCATTATGTATGTAATCAGCTAACAGCTAATTTACCAAACACCTTTATATAATCAGTTAATGCTATCAACTAGTCAAACTCACTAACCCAATCAGCTAATATCTAACAACTAGCAGTTATTTACCAAACACCCTAATACTTTTGGGAAAATACTGTGTACTCCCACTTTATACTCCCAAATTTTACTCCCACACACAAAATCTTGATATAGACACTTGTATTGGGGCCCACATAAAAAAAAAAAAGCTTATCAGAACCCGCCACATCAGGGAGTAAGATTTGGAGGTACATATAGTAGAACTCATACTTTTGAGGACAAATGTAATATTTTCATATTTTGATGTAAAAGTATTACTTTTTTCATCAAAAGTATTATGTTTTCACCTGTAAGTAATGTTGCACTTATAAAAAATAATATAATATTTTTAAGGAAAAATGTAATATTTGTACATCAAAATGTAAAAATATTACTTTTTTCCTCAAAGTATTACATTTTCCCATATAAGTAATAAACATTTTATTCTTGATTTAGTATTACATTTTCTATTATAAGTATTACATTTTATCTTGATTCGACCCGTCTCATGGACAATGATTCGTGAGTTGGTCTCACACAAGTTTTTACCTATANCGTGAGATGGTCTCACACAAGTTTTTATATATATATATATATATATATATATATATATATATATATATATATATATATATATATATATTATTAATGATCAAATGAGAACCCCTCCTTCCATGAGAACCTACGAACAAGCATGAATATCCCCAACCATCTACATAAATACACACAAACTATTCCATGAAAGATTGTGCGCACTGAAGTCTGAGATTGTGTGCATTTATGTACATGTTTTTGTGCATTTATGTACAAGTTCGTAGTTCTCATAAGAGGAGGTGTGTGTGTGGAATTAATTATGCAATTTTTACTCCCTCAAATCATGCATTATTAATCCCTTGATTATTTTCCATATTATTATATTGTTATCCCAACTATTTGCAAGGGTAGATTTTTGACCTAGGTTGGCATACTAAAACTTAGCAACTACTTTTGTAAACTATTTTGACTAATAAACTTGATTCACTTGGTTGCCCTTGTTGAACTTCTTCACATAGAGAATATGAAATTATCACATTTAGTTGTTTATGCTTAGTAAAGAATATAAAGAGGCCAAGTATTCAATGTAGATTAATCTTGGTAAACGTTAAAAATTAAATGATGATATTTAATGGATATTATATTTTGCGATTAAGGAGAATCAATCATTTCCCTAATCAAGTTATCATCTAATAAATCATGTTATCTTACCAATATGATCATCTATCAGGCCCACCAATCAAATTACATTTTAATCTTACCCATTGAATCCAGTGTAACATAATTTCAAGTTTCTAACTTGAACATTAAACCTAATAAATCAACATTAAAAATACCTGTAATTCTTTTGGACGGATCAAATGACAACATTTTGTCCACAAGATCAATAGTTGAAGGATGTATGCGATGAAAAACTTTTGCTAACTGTTGACGTGGATGTTGTGGAAGTTGCCTAATATACCTCTTTGCATCACCATTACGAACACATATAAGATCATATTCAGTTGGTGTGCCAAGAAGCTGACCCAAAAAAAAAAAAAAAACAGACATATACCAATGAGTATTTAGTAGAGTTATTGAAGAATGATTGTATATTTGTATGGGGTGAGTGTGAATGTGAAGGTGGTAAAACGAAGAGTCAAGACTCCCCGAGTGTCGTGTCTCTCAAGGATGACGAATGGGAATCGAATCGGTGTGTTGGCATCTAAGAGGTTGAAGGAAAAGAGTTACGGGAGTGCTGAGAGTTGGATTCATTTGTAAGAGGGGAAGGTTGATAGTGGTTGTGTAAAATAAATAAAAGAGAAGTAAAGTGGAGATTGGGGCTTTAGGCTTTTCCATGTGGTCTATCTTTGGATGGTTTTGCAAGTGCAAGTTGTGGAATAAGACTAGGGAGTTCATGGCACACTACCAAGTGGCGTCACACTTTGGACTCCCACATCCTCATTCGGTTGGGGCATTTCATCGAACACTTTGTCTACCACTCCTCTCGGATCTTGTCCTTTCGGACTAAGAGCGGAGATGTGGGTGAGTTAGACTCGTGAGTGGCCGCTATCGCGCACACACTCACTTCCTTTGGGTTTGCTACCTAATGTGGCCACAAAAGGCACAAAGCTTGAGAAACATCATCCACACAAGTTCAACATCCAACAAACAAGCAATTTCACAAATCAAAGCAATAATACTAAACATCCACATAGATCTACCATGGGGCCACCAATCCCCTATCTAATCTACTCTATCATACTAGAGAAACAAGAAAGAGAAAGGAAAATTCAAAGAAACAAGTATTGAATTAGAGAATGGAGAGAATGGTTACCACCCTTAGAAAGGGGATCTTTACAACCTTGATCTTGAAATCCCAATCTTCCTTCTTGCCCTTGATCTATTCTAAAACTTATGAAAGAAAGGAATTTTCCCCCAAGAGGGGAGAAAACCCTCTAGATCTATTCTACCCTATTCTATAAATTTTCTGATCTATTCTCCTCTTTTCTAGGTTTAGGGCAAAGGGGATTTATTTAGGTGACAAAAAGGGGAGCAAATTCCCGAAATGGTCCTTGGCCCGACCACGCACGCTACCACGCATGGTGGTGGGCGTGGGAAGCTACTGGAAAGATTCCACGCCCACTCACACGCGTGTGAGGCTGCGTGGGACGGTACTGCATTGCGCTTCTTTTGTCTTTTGCTCTGTTTTAGCCTTAAATCCCTCTCCAACCTGTGAAATATCTCAAAACTCTTTCTAGAAATTTTGTTAGAAGATTTTAATCGCATTTGAGCTAAAATGCATGCAATTGTTGTAATCAGATGTCAAAACATTGCATTTTCAATCTATTAAAGACCCCTTATAAGTGCTATACTTGGTGCTTATCAGTTACCAACTTATCAATTAAATAAAAGAGGTGTGTAACCATGTATGTAGTGGAACGTTTGATATTTTAAAGTGTCTCACATTGATAATAATATGAAGAAATATCAAATATGTTTGCTAGAATAGATAGATTAGTTGTGTTGCTACCTTATAATGCAATTCGTCAAACAATGACACATGATACTTGTTTGGCATATAATAAGGGTTGTTTATGATTGATAGATACCAAACACCCTCCATAAGGCCATCTCCAACCATCTACACCAAATTCTGCACCAAATTTTACACCAAAAAGAATATTCTCAGCATATTCTTACACCAAATTTTTTCCTATCTCCAACCCATTACACCAAATTTTATTTCTTTACTAAAATAATTTATTTTTTCATAAATTAAGACTTTTGTATTATCTTTAAATATTTTAATACAAAATATAATTATAATGTAAATATTATTTTAAGACTTTGTATTATCTTTAAATATTAGACTTTGTTAAAATTATGCTTTATGTACTTTCATTTTTATTTAATGTGTTCAATATTAGTCTTGTTTTAATCGTCTTGATGAGATCTCTCAAATGTTATAATTTATCTTTAATAATATAAAATTTATATTTAACAATTTAACAAAATATACAAATACATTAAAACTAAACTAAGGACATAAAAGGAATTACAAATAAAGACAAGGGACAAAATAGGGAAAAAAAGCCGCACCAAAAATGCCGCAGCACCAAATATGGCGCTGCACTGTCCACGCAGTGCCATTTTTTTAGTGCAATGGCGCCTTCATTGGAGCGCAACACCATTTTCCACTCTAAATTGGTGCTTTGGCGCACCTATCGGAGATGGTCTAACCCCAAATAATTACTCTTTATTACTCATTCATTACCTAAATATTACCCATAAAACGTATTAATTACCTATTTATTTTCACATTTATCACCCATTAACCCCCAATTAAAACCTATTAACTACCCATAATATCCCATTAATTAGCTCCCTACTCATTCTACTACAATAAAAAAAGTTAGAGTCATAGAACGGGGGAGGGGGGGGGGAGGGCACCATCATTCTAGAGAGACCTACAACTTCATTTGCACAATATAATATTACATAATAGTGAATTTCGGCTTGGCACTGCCCAAAATTTTTCACATTTCGGTTTCCACGTTAAAATTCTAGCTTGTCTCATCTATTTTTCCGCTTATTTATATTTTATTATTTACTTCTCATCGATCGGTTATGTTGGCCCGGCGAGTGACTACCCCTAGGTCACAAAACCAACATTAGCACCGTTGATGGGGAACGACACAAAAAGCCGTGTATCCCTACAACTTCAACAAAAAATTAAGCAACAAAGGAATTCACCCCAGCATGTTCGTCAAATACGTTTTTTTTTTTTTTTTTTTTTTTTTTNGGGGGGGGGGAGGGCACCATCATTCTAGAGAGACCTACAACTTCATTTGCACAATATAATATTACATAATAGTGAATTTCGGCTTGGCACTGCCCAAAATTTTTCACATTTCGGTTTCCACGTTAAAATTCTAGCTTGTCTCATCTATTTTTCCGCTTATTTATATTTTATTATTTACTTCTCATCGATCGGTTATGTTGGCCCGGCGAGTGACTACCCCTAGGTCACAAAACCAACATTAGCACCGTTGATGGGGAACGACACAAAAAGCCGTGTATCCCTACAACTTCAACAAAAAATTAAGCAACAAAGGAATTCACCCCAGCATGTTCGTCAAATACGTTTTTTTTTTTTTTTTTTTTTTTTTGTGCATCAGAATCTCAAAGCGTGAGATCACGTAAGTGGAATTTTTTAGTTTATTCAAATTCATTAAGTGGTGAGCATTAGCAAAGGCACAAAATCCTAACATGCATTCCAAGTTCCAAAATAGCATATACACACATGCAAATAGAGTCTTGCGAAAAATAGGCAAAAGCATGCCCACTCCATTTTATGCTAGGCAAAGTACGAAAAGCAAAAACCTATAATTTGAATACATTTTGGAAAAGACAAGTAAGCCCAAATGAAAATACATGATATAGAGGAAGGGATGGCCGAAGTCGTGTTTGGCTGACTAAGGGACTCAATCAAATAAACCAGGGATAATCATGTAGAAACGGCCATGTGAGTATAGTTGATTGGAATTGACTGCCTTGAAAGATGGGTAAATCGCCATGAAATACGGGTAAGAACGACCCTGAAAGACAGGTGAAAATCGGGACCGATTTGCCAGAAGCGATTAAAGAAAGCAGTCGGCCATAGGAGTATAATTGATTAGCATTAACCGCCCTAGAAGATGGATACACCCTGAAATATGGGCGAGAATAATCCTAAAAGACGGGCAAGTGGGCGATGGACGCTGAATAAGCAGTTCTCCCACTTTGAACGATTTATATTAAAGAAATGATTTTCCATATCAAATAAGCTGTCTCGGCGTACGCTGTAGGCACAACTTCTGCAAATTTTCACGTCTAAGAAGATTTTTTATATTCTAAGGATGACAATGCAAGATACCATATCCAAGCACTTTTATATATGGCAAACATTAGGTTCTATTTGCCTGAATGGTAAAACTTAATTATGGGATGATATATTTGGTAGACTAGCCTAGCAGAACGTGTCAAATTTAACAATTTGAGTGCCCAAGGTAATAATATTAATTTACTTTTTTAGGGGGCACATGCATATGAAAAATTATTGTTCCCATGAATCCCTCAAACATGGTGTGGTAAAATGTGGGCTGAAGCATGCCAATTTCAATTCCAAGGCCATGAATATTTGTCATTTTTCTAGCAACCCTTGACTGAGCACTATCATGGAATGATGAGCAGTGGTGGACGGCTTTGCTGGGAAGAAATTTGAAAAATTGTTCTAGTAATTTTATTTGTTGTTTTATGAAAATGTAGTTATTATATTGTAATATTCTTTATATTAAAAAAAAAAAAGAGAAAAAAGAAGCCTCCTGATTAATCAAGTAGTCGGTCGAGCCAAGATTAACTCGGGTGGTCTACCATCCCTCTAATTGGTACGACTGAGTTTTGGTTTAGTGAGCCGTTTAAATGGTTTGAGTTACAAATATTAGCCGATTTACGCGGCCTGAGCAAGTCCAAGGTTTAGTCAAATTCTAAAAAGTAATCTATGATTACTTATGATTGAGAGAAGGAGGCAATCAATCTACAAACCAGAAGGGTGAAACTTCGCTTAACGCGATAAATCTGAGTAGTTAAGCACCCCTCGAACTTTAGGCGATTGACTGATTTTTACTAGTCTTATTTGAATCCATGTAAGTTTGAGAACATGAAGCAAGATACTGAGGGACTGTCTTATAGAATGTAGGAGAAGTCAACTAACTTATGGTAAAGATTTTTCTCATAGGTTCAGACCATACCCCTTCGAGGGGACACATCTCGCCTTGATGCTTTGTATTTAATTAATGTTTTAAAGTTTTGCAGGTAGTCAGCTTGACTAGTTTGCCATAGAAATATGGCACGGAACAGAGTCGGTGCTTAGTCACCTCGCACCACCTTGAAAAAGGAGCCGGCAAAATACTTTGGAGTTAGGTTGATCGGAGGGTTTAAAAAAGGAATCGGTGATTGGTCAATCGCGCTTCATTGAAAAAGGATTCAATAAAATACTATGGAGTTAGGTTGATCAGAGGCCTGAAAAAGGAGTCGGCGCTCGGTCAATCGCGCTTTCTTGAAAAAGAAGTAGGCAAAATACTTTGGAGTTAAGTTGATCGGAGGCTTGAAAAAGGAGTCGGCGTTCGGTCAACCACACCTCCTTGAAAAATGAGTTGGTAAATTTTGACTCATAAGTTAGTTGTTGAGTTGATTAGATGAAAATGTACTTTCCTGAGCCATGCTTCGTGGGACACAGGAAAGTAAGGGATTGATGATAGATACCCAACACCCTCCATAACCCCAAATAATTACCCTTTATTACTCATTCATTACCCAATTAAAACCTTCAATTCATTACTCATTATCACCATTAAATCTTCCCAATTATTACTCATAAAACCTATTAATTACCTATTTATTTTCCCATTTATCACTCATTAACCCCCAAATTAAAACCTATTAACTACCGATATATCCAGTAATTAGTCATAAAATTACTGTTACCTTCCCTACTCATTCTATTACTATCAAAAGTTAGAGCCAAAGAACAACGGGGAGGGGGGAGGGGGGGGGGGGGGGGC
>NC_044928.1:17013864-17032596 GCF_003576645.1 Ipomoea triloba
GGGGGGGGGGGGGGGGGGGGGGGGGGCTCCATCATTCTAGAGACCGACAACTTCATCTCTACAATATTACATGTACAAATTATCTATCAAAATAGTGAATTTCGGCTTGTCACCGCCCAAAAAGACATGTGGTTTTCACCTTTCGGTTTCCACATTAAAATTCTTGTCTCGTCTATTTTTTCCACTTATTTATATTTTATTATTAAGTTTTCATCGATCGGTTATGTTGGCCCGCCGAATGACTACCCCCAGATCACAAAACCAGCAATAATTATTACAGTCACATGATGGGTGACCCACTAGGAAGTAAGCATAGTGAAGCGTTGAGATTCATCAATTGATATTCGAGTCGAGGTCACAATTTCGAATCGATAATGAGATTAAAGCCGAGTCCCGTCCCAAATAGGATGTAGGTGTAGGTTAGGCCAAGTCTAGTCCCGGGAGGGAAATTAGTGGGCTAAGGATTGAGTCAGGGATGTTGCTGGGCTTTGTGATCAAAGCTTGTGGCAGGTGCTGGGAGGGGATTGTTGGGCGTCAACAGGGTGGCCGAGTTCAGTCCCTACTTGATTCGAGACGTGTCATTGTGGCTTACCATGGAGGGATGTGGTTAAATAGTTAATGTTCACCTACTTGCCACCAATTGATTTTAAGTAGGATTGACAATCAGATAGTCAAAGAACTCTATTGTTAAGTGTGATTGACTTACAATAGTCAAATGATGAGTGACTCATTGCGAAGAAAGCATAATGCAACGCTGAGATCCATTATATGATATAGTAATTCAAGACGTTTGATGTAACACCCCAAATTTTGTATATAGAAACATAGTCTATTTATCAAAACATTCACAAAATTCAAACCTAGGGCAAAAATAGTTTTAGACATCCATGAAACCTTACCTTCATAGCCAAAACCTCAAGTAAGAATCCACTATCAAGCTTGCTTTCTACAACCCTTCCTTTGTCGTTCTCTCAAGTCAAGCACATCCACACTCATTCCTCAAACAACCACATAAACAACCCAACAATACCCGTATAAATACATTGTTAGTTACCTATGTCTAAGAACAAATTAATAGAGGAATGGAAGGAGATAATGGGAGAAGAAATCTTACCATTTGGAGCTAAGATTTATGAAGAAGATGAAGCTTATGAAGAAGCAAAGAGAGAGAGAGAGAGAGAATCGTGAGGTGTACAGAAGTAGAGAAATCTGCTAAAAGAAAACAAAATGAGGGAGAATATGGAGTCTAACAATGCATACATATTTATATATTTAGGGTTTAGGAAGTTGGGCTTTTTATCTTGGACTTGGGCTAAAATAAAACTAGGTTAGGAATACTTTTACGCTCAAGAAAATTATTGGGTTTAGGAAGTTTGATAGTTATAAAATGATTTTGACAGGTTCGCCGCAGATAGATTTAATTTTAAATAGAAAGATTATGAGTCATAAAATAGTTTATTTAAAATTTAGGAGCAAATAATTTGTTTTGAAAGTATTCGGGCTAAAATATTTAGAATTAAAAAATAATTTTAATTTTGAGAATATTTTATTAGATAATATTGTTTTAAAATATCGAGGTGCCACATTAGATCATGTAGCAGTGGTCTGTTTTTTGTTTACAATTACTGTGGTACTGACAAAACATTCTTATGGAGGGCATTGTCCTCTAGCTGTCTAAAGGTGAGCTTGTTATCAATGTTACATAAAGTGGTATAGCTTCTTTGTTATTACCAGGTCGATGAACTGCACACTCGAGGTTCGCAATACTAATATCAACAAATGAAGAGTTAATGTATGTAACATTAAACAAGGTAGCCAATTAACCGAGTTGGTTATCAAAACTAGTTTAATAATTTGAGATGAAGCTCCTATGATGCACAAATATCGCTTTGAAGCGCTGGATCAAACGATTAGAGATTGTTTGCGCTTTGTAAACCCTGCAGTGCAGGAAGAACTTTCGATATTGTTTTGTTAGGTGGTGATTATCGTCAAATATTGTCAGTAGTGCCCAAAAGTACAAGACAAGATATTTTAGCATCATCCATAAATTTGTCTTATCTTTGAGATAGTTGTAAGGTGTTGAGGTTGACCAAAAAATCTATTTAAATAGGGTAGCACTTGAGTTGATGTAAAATCATAGGAAGATTTTGCTGATTGGATTATTTCTATCGGGCCGAATGATGGTTATGTAGAGGTTGACGTCCCACATGGAATGTTATTCCCTGCACCGATGGCCCTAGTGCTAAAATTGTACAAAAGTACATTTCCTATGTAGTGACAATTTTGGTCCCAGTTATCTACAAGGTCAAGGTCGTGATATACTAGCACCACTGGATGTGGTCTACTCTATAAATGAATATATAAGCAGATGCACCAAACCATTCATTAACCCCTCGCTGGATTGTAGGCACCTCTATTGGGTGGGACAGCTGGCCTGAAGATTTAAGGCTGTTCCATACCCAAAGCCAAGGATCGAACCCTTGACCTTTGGTTAAGGATGAATGAGTCCCTTCTACTCAACCACACCCTCCAGGTTCATTCACTTGATTTATACAATGAAACTAAATTGATTATCACCAAATTAGCAAATCATGCTATTGAAATCAAGATAATATCTAGTGACAATGAAGGAACTAGTCTTGATTCCTCGCATGCCTGTGGCGCCGTCTGATTCAAGACTATCATTCAAATTTCAAAGAAGACAATTCTCTCTGATATTATCATATGCAATGACTGTTAATAAAAATTAAAGTCGAACACTATCACATACATGTGGAATTGTTACTAAAAGAACTAATATTTGTACATAATTAATTGTACGTTGCTACTTTACTTTTCGAATCAGCAATCCAAAAGGTCTCAAAATATTAGTTAGTAATAACTCAAATAGAACCATGAAGTTTTAAATGAATAATCCAAAAGGTCTCAAAATATTAGTTAGTAATAACTCAAATAGAACCATGAAGTTTTAAATGATTTGTTATTTTTAAATATTTTGTATTGAGCTTTTAAGAAACATGTTCATCGCATAACTTATGACTTTTAAGAAACATGTTCATCGCATAACTTATGACTTTTAAGAAACATGTTCATTGCATATGAATTATATTGCATTTATGTGTGCCAATTTTTATTATATCTAAAAAACTTATATATCTAAATAACCATACATCTTTCATACAAAATTTATTTTCATAACAACAATAATTCTTACCATCTTAAAATAACAATAATATTTATAATATTTTTAGTCCGTGCATCGCGCAAGTATCATGCTAGTATATATATCACCTCCCATGCTGATCTCTCTCTTCGTGCCACTTCTCAATCTGAGGAAAGAAAATTAGAAATCATTTAAGTGTAATAAAATTCTCAAGCATTCAATCCTAACTCCTATACTAGGGTTTGAAAAGTTCAAATTGTACACAAATCTTTAGTTGGCTATTAATTGAAGAGGAAATGAGTGACAGTGACATTTTACCCATTGGGAAGGACAATGGGATGTATACTCTTTTCCAATCTTCTCACACTCATCACCATCCTTACCCTTCTCTTGAATGCACCTGGTTTAATTATTTCTCATGTCAACAACTACTTCAAGAATGGAGTACAACAAATCAAGCATGATATGAGAGCTAAAAGCTACTTCGATCCCCTCTGCCTCTTTTTATATTTTTATATGTCTGATTTGATTAACGGAGTTTAACTGAAGTTATTTAAATTTAAATTTTTATAATATTAGTATATAAAGGATTTTTTTTTCAAAATAATCCATCGACTATTCCTAATTCTCAATTTTGTATTTTGACTTTGAATTGCACAAAATGTAGTCCCAAACTTTAAAAAATCCACTCAATTCAGTCCTTTGTTAAGTATTTTATTTATCGGCACTAAAATGGAAGACATTTTGATCCATTCATATATTTTGTAGCTAATACACTCAACAATAGTCGATGGACCATTTTGAAAAAAAAAAAAACTCTTTTGTTTATTTCATTATTTTTATTTTTATTTTTGTTTTTAGACTATTAAATTATAATTTTTTTAGATTTGTTTTTCACAAAAAATAGAGACCATTTTCGGAAAAACTCATTTACTTGTTTTATTTTGTTTATTTTCATCTATGTTTTTAGACTCTATCAATTAAATTAGAACTTTTGTATATTTCTCTTACAAATATAAATAGTTAAAATCCGACACTCTAACGCCAAAATTTTCAACTTTCTCAACAGCCTTTTTCCCCTCTGTAAACATACAAAATTTTTCTCTATCTCTATCAAGTTTTACAATACCAAAAATTTCATAAATACTCATGTACTTTTTATTTTTATCTTTTAATGTTCAGATCCGAATCTATGAGACGATTTCAAACAAGTGTGACTCTATTTGTGGTGGTAACAAATTTCACTTGTTTGTTACAATGAATCAAATGGCGGTCCTTGAGAAGAATATGAAATGCAAGGTATATGGTGTGTGGGTAAATATTTTGATATATGAAATGCAAGGTATATGGTGTGTGGGTAAATATTTTGATCACTACATACACACGTACATACCTTTTGTACTCCAGAAATTGAATGTAACAATGGCGTATCCTCTCACCAATTGCATTTGCCGATGCTTCCTTCCCAGCATCCAGCTGCATTTTTATTTTTCCAATAAAAGAATTAGTGGTGATCAATTAACTAATGTTTCAATAAGGAAAAAAATGAAAATAGCAATTTTTTGCCACCATGTTTATACGAAATAGATAGGGATTCCAATTCTTCAATATTCAAATAAAATATGTCAGAACAATATTGACTTCCCAATTTTTATGAGGTATGAGTTTTGGTCCCTCAACCAAAAAATTAAAATTCCTCCTAATTTGTTAGGTTCTCCCAATAATATGGGTAGAGTTGGTTAATTTTCTGTTCATAGCTACTTTGTGGGAGTGTAAACTGACTAACTGAGTGTCAGTAGACTACAAAGTCTTTGGTTGTAAAGTTGGTTAATTAATATAAAGACAATTATAATTTATCGTTTTATACTATTCATTAGATCTCCCTTGATGGGAGAGAAATCTAAGATGCTAAATCTCCATCAATTCATCAGGCTTAAAAATGTTTTGGGTCAAAGTTCAAAAATTTTGATCCTTTTTTTGGTCGAAGTTAAAAAATTTTCATCCTAACCTTAAAACATCGTCCTATTAGGCATAAAATTACTATGTAACTCTAGTCCAAAATACGAAATTTATATACTAAATATTCACAATTTATATACTGAATGTTCACAACTAAATGCTCACAATTTACCTACTGAATGTTCACCATTTAAATTGTGAACATCCAATATGTAAATTCTGAACATTTACTATATAAATTGTGATAGATGAACCCGGGTCCATGTTATAACTATTGGTGTTAAGCTTATTAGGGCTCAACAAAAATTTGTAGCATTTTAAAATTATTAGGCTAGCTCAACAAAAAATTTGTAACATTTTAAAATTAATATTCTAGAGTTCCATTTTTAATAAAATAACATATTTTACATTAATAAATATAAATTTAAACATTATTTAATAAATTTAAATCTCTTTTTTCAAACTCCAACTCAAAAATATAATGCAAATATGTAATTAATATTAAATATATATGTACTCAATTTTTTTTAAATATATATAATGCAAGCATGAATATTTTTATATGTAAATATTAAAATAAAATAAGAGAATCAAAGACATATTAGAGACATCACACCTTTATTAATTCTTAAAAAATGTGTTTATAGAACAACACATCATTATTAATTTATAAAGGTATTAATTTATAGTTTCTAAGAGAATTGAAAAAATTGTTCGGAACTAGCACATTTACACTAATAATACATATAAATTTATATATTATTTAATTAATCCAAACTTCTATTTCTTAATTCTAACAAGAAATAATTATTATATTTATACTATAATATAATAATTATAATTTTTTTAACTTTTTACTACGTATTATTTATTTTCATGAAATATCTTATTTTGTAATAAATTATTAATATATTTATTAAAATTTTATTCAAAATTAAATAAAAAATACAAAAGACAAACTTACGCATAAACTTCTATGTATTTTATTCAATATTACTCATAAAACAATGCAAAAATTTGTGTAAGACCGCCTCACATGTTTCAATATGTGATCGGATTTTTATTAATGATGTCAAAGAATGGATCCATTAATAAAAAATTTGACCAGTTAATCAATATTTTGTCTCACGAATTGAGACCTGTGAGACGATCTTACATATTACCTCTAAAACAAAAAGTAAATTTAAGTGATTTGGGCTATCATGTTAGCCTACTAAATATCGGATTAGTCCATTAGGTTAAAATTTTTGGCCTTTAACTTAAACAAATTTCAGTGTGATCGCGGCAAATTATGCTATGAACGTGAGCCCACCTTGCAAGGTGGGTCCAGGTCCATGATCACAATTTTAGAACTCTATATTCACAATTTTAGAACTCTATATACAAAATTAAGTTATTCAATATTCACAATTTTATTATATAGATTCAAAAATTGTGTACATTACTCAATATTCACAATTTTTGAAGTCTAATATATTCACAATTTTGTTATATCGATTCAAAAATTGTGTTATACGGTTGAATATAGAGTTTTGGTGAAATTGTGAATATAGAGTTCTGGTGAAATTGTGAATATAAAGTTCTAAAATTATAAACAGTTCTAAAATTGTGAAAATAAAATTCTAAAATTGTAAATATGGACTCGGATCCAACTTACAAGGTGGACCTGAGTCTATAACATTACAATCGGTGTTATCGCACATCAGTTCCAAACTATATCCAGAGAAATCAAAACCGTCATAAGATAAAAGCTATATGAATAAAAAAAAATTGACAAAAGCATCTTTCTTCATCTAAGGTAATAATAAAACTTTTTTATTAATTGATTATCCTAAATTGACCAACTTTCGCTATTTTTTTTTTAAAAAACTACTTATATTTAGGGCCGACCCTGGGCAAATCTACTCAGGGCCTATGCACAGGGCCCCCAAAAATTGGGGGCTCCATGTTAAAAAAAAATTATATCATATATGTATACAGTGTGTGAGCATTAGGCAATTAAGCAGTAAACAAACAACCAAAAAAGAAGCCCTGAACTCAACGCTACTAATTACAAATGAGGAACTAAAATACCTAAATGCCCTTAGAGTAAACAACAATCCTAAATAAAGCAATTACCCAATGCACAGGTAAAGGCGTGCATTTAGATTATTTTGATCACAAACAAAATTAGGACCGTAGATTCACCCTAATTGTAAGGCTAAGATTAGTGCTCTAGTGAAGAGAGATATATATATATATATATATATATATATATATATATATATATATTTCTATTTAAATGTGGTCGCGCCCTCCCGTGCGGTCCTCTGCGGTTTACATCACTCAATGTTAAGAAATGCACCACTCAATGTTACGAAATGCACCACGATGAAAATGCATTTCTTAATATGAAATGCATGAAATGCACCACTCAATGTTATTTGTGTGGTGCATTTCTTAATATTGAATGGTGCATTTCTTAACATTGAGTGGTGTAAACCGCACGGCCGCACGGGGGAAGACGCGGCCACACCTGAACATGACCATATATATATATATATATAATAATTCAAAATATATTAACTTACTGTTTAAAATTTTCAATAAATTCCCAAAATTAAACTACATTAACATTAATTCCTAAAATTAAAAATAATTCAAAATGTAATAACAATAATTCTTAAAATACCCAATAGTTCTCAAAATTCGAAATTCGAAATATAATAATAATAATTCTTAAATTTCAAAGTATATTAACATTAAGGCAAAAACTTGTGTGAAACCGCCTCACCATGAGACGGGTCGGGTCGGGTCGGACAAGATGCAAATGTAGCACTTATATGCACAAATGTCATACTTATATGCTCAAATGTAATACTAATCAGGAATAAAATTTTTGTTACTTATAAAGGTAAATGTAATACTTTTACGAGAAAATACAATACTTTTATATTTCAATTTAAAAGTATTACATTTTTTCTCAAAAGTATTATATTTGCCCTTATAAGTAAGGGGCACTTGTCAACATTACTTATTATGAAATATGTATTACTTTTTCTCNTATAAGTAACAAAAATTATATTCTTGATTAGTGTTATATTTGAGCATATAAGTATGACATTTGCACATATAAGTATGACATTTGCATGGTGATTTGACCCGACCCAACCCGTCTCACAAATAAGGATCCGTGAGACGGTCTCACACAAGTGTGACCCTAACACTAATTTCTAAAATATACAATAATTCTTAAAATTTGAAATATATTAATCTATAATGTCTCAAATAAACAATAATTCTGATCTTTATTTACAATAATTCTTGTTTTTTTTTTAATTTACATAACTTAATAATTCTGATTTCAGAAAATATAGATAAAATTTATCTTCAAAAAAAAGAAAATATAGATAAAATTTAGATGTATTCTTTTATACAATAATTTATATTTAGAATTTTTAAAATAACTTTTTGAACAACTATTATTTACATATACAAATTACTTGAAAAAAAAAGGCCCAATTTAAGATATTGCACAGGACCCCAGTTTTTATTAGGACGACCCTGCTTATATTACTTATATATAACTATGTCAAATGGTAAAAATTATAGTCTCTGATCTATAATTTAATTCATGATTTTAGAAAAAAAAAATAAAAAACTTTCACCCCAAATTAAAAGAGATTAAAACTTCACCTGGCCTTAAGAAAATAATTAAAATGCAACAAAAAGAAAAACACTTACCCATCTTGGTTTCACAGAAGAAATCATGATAAAAGAAAAGAAAGAAAAAAAGAAACTAGGGGCCAATTAATAGTGTAAAATCCCTGAGTTAATGGACGTAAGCCGTATAAATAGGAGTAAGTCTCATCTAAGATCATCGGAATTGGGCACTGGGCTCAGCTTGGGGACTCTGACCTTGGTCGGTCCACTCCACCAAGTTAATTTATTCTGAGTCATTTATTATATAAAAATACTAGATGTCCTTTTAAAATCATACTCCAAACTTTTATTCCCACTTATGTTAATTTTGATTAGAAGATGAAAAAAAAAAAAAGAATGAATAAGTATAATGACCCCTATTAAATTGAGCAATCTAAACATGCTAATTCATATGGAATAGAACATAGGAATGTGAATTGGAAGTAGATGTAGAATTACTCTTTATTATATATTCATGGATAACGTACCTTAGAGTCCGTAGAAGGAGGAGGAGGAGCTGAGACGGTGCCGGGTTGGTGGACGGGGCGAGGGGCTTGCTCGCCTCTAGCAACCTTGTTAACGTCCCTACCTCTCATCTTGTCGTGTGGGTCTAACGGAGCCGCCGCCGACATTTTCTATTCTCCTGGCCGTCCTGTCTCAACTCTCAATAATATTATTACTCCTTTCCAGTTTAATTTCTAGCAAGCTTGCCGCATGCCAAACAACATAGTGGAAGACCTTGTTGGGAAGAATCCCACTGCTTGTAACAATTAAAATCACAGACCCGAAACGGTACACAAATACGAGATAATACACAATAGCCCAAAAATAAATATCAAACACAATGAACACAAGATTTACGTGAAAAACCTCAAAACGGGGAAAAACCACGGGACCATCACCAACAAAGTTTCCACTATAATAAATCTCGAGTACAAAGTTTCAGGCTACCACATGAGCCATACATCCATAAATCATCAAATACAATAACTATAGGTCAAAAACATTCTTTCACATTCACAGGCCAAACATAATAATATCTCGTACTCAAAATATTCCACTACCACGAATATGATAAAAATGAATACAAGTAGTACGAAAATATCCAAAAGATGCCTGGAATAAATACAAGCTGACCTCAAAATATTTGATGAAAATAGTACCCAAGGAGATAGGCAAACTCCACGGCAAAGCTGCGCCCAAAAGGAAGAAGAGAGAAAATTAATGGTTCCCTCCTTCACCTGCTGCTGAACTGCCGAATGGAAAATAAGAAGAAAAATAGTTTTTCTTGCTTTTGTTTACTGCCTCTCTCTCTGTTTCTCTCTACTGCCGAAAAAGAATAAAGAAATGGGAATATGAAGACTAAGCCAAAAATGAAATCATTGATGATACCACAAAAGTCATGCACACTCTGCCTCCACAGCCATTCCATTTCCCTTTTAGTCAACAATTGCCAACCATTTCTCATTCCAATGCATTTGTAATAAATGCTATGCTTCCTCTTGAAGCTAACCAAAATCAGCATACAATACTAATAATATATTATAGTGGATTCAAATTAATATGGTCCAAATTTGGGCTATTTACCAAATAGGAGGGAAGCCCAACCCAACAAATCTCCCCCTCCCGACTATGTGGAAGATATCGCCATCCCGACGATAGAGCAACAGACCTCAAACTTTCCTCTTGGCAACGCTTTAGTCATCATGTCTGACCCATTTTCATCAGTATGAATCTTTTTGAGTTCAAGCATCTTGCACTCCAAAATATCTCTAATCCAATGATATCTTATGTCAATATGTTTTGACCTGTAATGGAACGTGGAGTTCTTTGCAAGATGAACTGCACTCTGACTATCACAGTAGAGTACATACCTGTCTTGAATAAACCCGAGCTCCTGAACAAACTTCTTCATCCATAGCATTTCTTTACTGGCTTCAACAGATGCTATGAACTCAGCTTCAGTGGTAGACAAAGCAACACACTTTTGCAACCTTGATTGCCATGAAACCGCTCCCCCTGCATAGGTAATCAGATAGCCTGAAGTAGATTTTCTGGTATCAATGTCTCCGGCCATATCTGAATTAGTATACCCAGTAAGAATAGGTTTCCCTGTACCAAAACACAAACTCAGACTTGAAGTACCCCGAAGATATCTCAGAACCCACTTCACAGCATCCCAATGTTCTTTCCCTGGATTTGAGAGAAATCTGCTAACAACACCCACTGCATGAGCAATATCTGGTCTCGTACATACCATGGCATACATCAAACTACCAACAGCTGAAGAATAAGGAACTCTTTGCATACTTCTCCTTCTCACTAGAAGGACATTGCTTCTTACACAACTTGAAATGCATATCAAGAGGTGTACTGACTGGCTTAGTTTCATTCATATGAAATCTCTCGAGAACTTTCTCAATGTATTTCTCTTGAGATAACCACAGCTTCTTGTTCTGTCTGTCACGAATGATCTTCATCCCAAGAATTTGCTTTGCTGGTCCCATGTCCTTCATAGAAAAGGACTTACTCAACTCTTGTTTCAACTCTTGAATTCTTGAGGCATTGTGACCAACAATCAACATATCATCAACATAAAGCAGCAGTATAACAAAGTCATCATCAGAATATTTGTTCACAAAAACACAGTGGTCTAAAGAGGTCTTCTTGTACCCATGCTTACTCATAACAGAAGTAAACTTTTTGTACCACTGCCTCGGAGCTTGCTTCAAACCATACAAACTCTTCTTTAATCTGCAAACATAATCCTCTCTAGTGTGTGGATATCTACAAGCATACCATTGCTCGAATAAGCTCTGCACACAGTGTCACAACTTAGATATATCCTGATGTCTGAAGTATGCAATGCACTCATGTTTTCATTTATAGCATTAACCACATCAAGTGTTGGTGCTACTAGAGCATGACCTTAGAGATAACTTAGACCGCAATTGCCATTCATAAACATAGGAAATGTACTTTCCACAATTGTGGCAACAAGGTCACCATTTGAGGGTAGTAACATATCGTGTGGGATGTCCACCTTTGCATGTCCATCATTCGGGCAACAAATTTTACCATCACCAATAGTAACAATCCAATCAGCAAAATCTTCAAGTACTTTTGTATCAACTCTAAGGGCTAGCCTATTTAAATGGAGATTTTTTGTCAATCTCAACACCTTACAATTATTCTAAATTAAAGATAAGATGAATTTATGGATGAAGATACAATATCTTGTTGTGTGCCTTTTGGGAACTACAAGTAATATTTGACGAAAATCTCCACCCAAAAAAACAATTTTACCACCAAAGGTTTTCTCGGCACTCGATGGGTTGACAAATCGCAAAAGATCTCTCATGGTTCGGTCAAGCGCTTCAAAGCAATGTTTGTGCATCATAGGAGCTTCATCCCAAATTATTAAATTGGTATTGGTAACCGATTTAGCTAAGTGGCTCCCTTGTTTAACGTTACAAGTGGAGTTTTCATTTATTGATATCAGTATTGCAAACCTCGAATGTGCAGTGCAGTCTGTCCACCTGGTAAGAGCAAAGAAACTTTACCACTTGATACAACATTAATAGCAACCTAACCTTTAGAATGCAATGTAGAGGACAACGCTGTCCATAAGAATATTTTGCCGGTACCACCATAACCGTATACAAAGAATAAAGCACTGGCACTTGCTGAAACGTCTTGACTTATTATGTCCTTCTGCCACGTAGGGATCTTGGCCTCCGTTTAGCTTACCGCTTAAGGCAGCAATGAACTGTCTCTATGTGTTAATTAACACAACTCCAAAGCCAGATTGTGTCTCGTTACTGAAGGTTGCTGCCTACCAATTCAATTGACCACATTTATGTAGTTTTCAAGAAAACAATTAAAATTAAACAAATCCGTGTTACCTACGACCATCAAAATTATATTCTTATAATTATTTGAATATATATAAATGTATACATTAGTATAATATTATTGTTAACTTAAACATAAACGTACTATTTGTAATACTAGTATTTTCGCCCGTGCGTTGCACGGAATGGATTTACTATAATACGTTAAGAATATTTAGATTGATATACAATTATGTAAATTATAAAATCGAATATTATATAGTTCAAATGAACAATTGAGTTTGATCGATTATACTTTCTGATGTTATCATTTGAATTTGAGCAAATAATTGCCCAATTAATAGTCAATGTGTAAATATATATATGCATCCGGTGCTGAAACTTTAGACATTTTATATATCAATATTTATGATTTGTATTAATTGGGCTAATTATCTCGTTGTCCAGCAACTCAGTTATAGGAATTATTTATACGGATGATATATTTTCTATGTAAATATATATCAATTTTGTCATCTTTGTATAAAAAGAAAACATAATAGTATATCAATGTAACTGTTTTGAATTACACATTATTGAAAACCTTTTTTGTATACAACATTGGTAGTATAATATATATTGTTATTGTAAACTTTTATACTTATTTTACATCATTAATGAAGTAAATTATCTAGAATTACAGTTTTTAGTGCTTTATTTCAGAATTACTGGAGTAAAATATCCAGAACCTTAGTACTTCATGGATTATAAGATATTTTTGTAACACCCCAATTTTCACATCTTGGATTTATTACAAAATCCTTAAGATATAATACATTGCGGAAACGTCTAACCAACAGAAAACTGGGTGTTACCGCCACGCTTAAGTATCTTTCCTATACCTAAACGCTAAGGCTAAACTTACAACCTCAAATAACCATATCAATATCCAGATATGTACATATGGAAATAATCCTTCCCGAGTGTCTATTCTAGGATAGAGTAATCTTCAACCTCGACTCCCATCCTATTCAGAGCTCATCGGCCATAGGGGCCCACGCTAGACTGCATCTGATAAAGTACACAATGAAGTGTAGTTAGCGCGACGGCTAAGTAAGGATATCCATGATCACTCGAAAATAAACAAAGGTTTCAAAAATAGGTTTCAGTAATAGCAAGGCAAGATAACATTACCCAACAATCGCAGTCGACCTGCAAACATTCTAACAACAAGCAGTTTCACTTATCCTCGGTAATTCAAACATATAACACGTTCATTAATTCACCCGTGGGGTACACAACTCCCACCTCTAATGTTAGGACATCTTACGGTTAGCTCTCACACCTTGCCCGTGAAGTACACAGCTCCCAACTTAAATTCACCCGTGGGGAACACATCACCCACCTTTAATTCGTACCTGGGGAACACATCACCCATCTTTAAGTAACACGTGGGGAACACATCACCCACCTTTGACTCGTACATGGGGAACACATCACCCATCCTTAATTATCACGTGGGGAACACATCACCCATCTTTGATTCGTACACGGGGAACACATCACCCGTCTTTAATTAACACGTGGGGAACACATCACCCACGTTTAAGTCACACGACTCCATAGCCAAAACTCACTCAAGTATATCCTCCCGACCCGCATACTTAGGTTAGTATTAGTCACATCACAGAAAATCCAAGCATAGGAGTCATAATAATTTCCAAAGCACAAATATTTCCCAAATTCGTAAAATATACAAATATAATATTTTGCCTTCAAAACATTCGCCCGGATGCCCGTAGGCTTTCAAAACGTCACAACACTCAAGGTTAAAAACATCGGGGAAAAACCGGGTCAAGAACAAGTCGAAAACGAGTCCGCGTCGCGCGGACTCGCGACTGGCCGCACCAGCGGACGCACGTCCGGACCGCGTCCGCTGGTTCGGCGGGCTGTGCCGAAGGCTGGGCGCCTACGGACGCGCAGCGGACGCGCGCGTCCGCGAGGCGTCCAGCCTCGCTGTCGGAGGTTTCTGCTGGCGACACTCGAAAGATCGGGCCGGTAAAAATAGTTCCCGAACTCTTTTTCACTTGAAATTTTTATGGTAGAACCCTAACTCATAGTACTTGATGTCCATAAAACGTTTTGGTCATATAGGTCCACGAATTAACACAGAAAATTACCTTTTTGCCCTTGGTCCGAAATATTCTTCTCACTGGACCAGTTTTGGAGAAATGAGCAAAAACCATACTTACACTACTCCGAACATTATGAAATTTTATATGTAGGTTCTAAACGTGTTGATCTACATGTCTACAAAATTTGGAGTCAAAATGCCTTACCAATTTTTCCCAATAATTTTCGAAAGTCACTGCTGGAAACTAGTTTGGTTTTTACTCAATAATTTCACAAGTATAAATTTATATGGGCATGAATACAACCTATACATGCATAAAATAGCTGTAACATGTATATTAGAATTTACCAAAAATCAAAGTAAGGATTTTGAAGCCAATTTATAGATCCATAACATAACACATAATTATCACGTAAAAATTCCTAACCGTGTAATTTCCTAGCAATTGTTTATATTCAAGTGATTGAGCCAACTTAAGGGATTCCTTACCTTTGTAGAAGACTTTTAAAACTTAAAAGTTGATGATGCCTTCCTTGGAGTTCTTCACCCAAAAATCCTAAAGATGTCACCATAACAACCATATTTTCATGCATTAACATTAACACTTAAGTTCTAGAGATGAATGAACCATCAAAGCTTAAAGTCTTACCTAGACTTGGTCACTTGAGTGGAGAAAATGAGTGGAAGTTCTAGATCACAAGTGAAAGACTTGAACAATTTTCTTCTTCTTCTACCTTAGTGTGTTTTCGAAAATGGGATGAAGAGAGGAGAGAGATGATCATAAATGTTTGGCTTGGAATGGAAGTCACAAGTACTAATGCACCATACCCCTTATGTCACAACATTAAATGGCTCAATCTAGACTAAGATTTGGGTTTTGCCACTTGTCATCACCTCATGAATCCCTTATGAAGATATTAATCTAATTGGCCAGTTTATGCTTAAATCAGATGAATGTTCGGAGGATTATAACTTAATTCGGGAAAATTCTAATACCAAAATTATCGTAAAAATATTCCCGTCGCAAATCACCAATTTTGGGAATTTTCCGGTAATCCGCCAAATTTAGGTTCAGAATCCGTAACAATTTATCCCTTACAGTCCATTTAAGATTTCTCTTGAGCTAATCAAAATTTCAGGTTTAATCGTATGATACTTAATAATCCCAATTCTTAGAAAATTCGAATTGAATCTACGTCCTTAAAATTTTCTCGGTTCGTAACCGATATGTAGTTCGTAGCTTATCGATAATTAATCCTTAAGAGAAAAAGGTAGTTCGTAGCTTATCGATAATTAATCCTTAAGAGAAAAAGTTATTTCGTAGCTTATCGATAATTAATCCTTAAGAGAAAAAGTTATTTCAAGCCCCGAATGGTTTTAATCCTTAAGAGAAAAAGTTATTTCAAGCCCCGAATGGTTTTCTCTTAAATGTCATAGCTTAAAAAAAAATTTTATATCGCTATTTTCGAATCTTAACTTTGTCGAAAAAACCGAGGGATTACAATTTTTAAAGTAGGTATGTATAGATTAGCTCTGTTTTTTTTAACTATATAGATTAACCTTAATTATTACATGAATGTTTGATTTGTGGGCATGTTTTATTTGTTGTGTATTTTTTTCTAACAGTTGGGCTGTATAATGTGTTAAGAGTTATAATTCTACCTAAACATGTCAAATTTTGGCTCTTTAGGTTATACTTTATTTATCCTTAGCCTTAGGGTTTTATCTGTGTAATTAATTTGGTTAATTTTTTTAATGTGTTATAGTTAGACTTAATTCTTAGAGTAAAATAATGATGTTTGCAAATAATATGGTAATCAGATGAAAACCGTATAGCTTGGAATAAAAAAAATCTACATTGGATAAGCTAAATCATTTATTAACATTTAAAAAAATACATTTAATTTTTAAAAAATTATAAACAGTCCATAGCATAATTTACCCACCTCTACCACGACCGTACCCTCTTCTCACTCAATATGAAAAATCAACTTCGCTCCTCTCAATTTATTGGTGCGATGCATGAATAAAATTTTTTATTATATAATTAGATAATAAAATAAAAAATGAAATTATAAACAATTTTAATATTTGAAAGTGTACATTTATCTAATTATAAGATTAATGCAAAGGTATCACTCAATTAATTGAACAATATATGACTCGTTTGTCTGCAATTATTTTGAAAAAATATATGTGTAATTATACTATTACTAAAATAAATATGGTTAAAAATAGAAATAATTTAATTATAATTATTATAAAACTAAATACAACAACCATGTTCAACTTAATTACTATAATAATTATTAAGCAATTATTATTAGGTAATTATACTTTTATACCGTAAGTAAATTTCTTTTCACCATATCGCCTTTACTTTTTTACTCATCCTCCATATCTAAATGAATTAATTTTAATTATTATAAAATTAAATTCAACGATCCATGTTAAATTATAATAATACTAACATTCATTATTTATTAACTTAATTAGCATAATAATTATTAGTCAATTATACTAAAATATATGCAATTAATTCCTTAATTACCATAATAATTATCAAATAATTAAATTAATATTATACAATTATACTTTTATACCGTAAGTAAATTTCTTTTCACCATATCGCCTTTACTTTTTTACTCATCCTCCATATCTAAATGAATTAATTTTAATTATTATAAAATTAAATTCAACGATCCATGTTAAATTATAATAATACTAACATTCATTATTTATTAACTTAATTAGCATAATAATTATTAGTCAATTATACTAAAATATATGCAATTAATTCCTTAATTACCATAATAATTATCAAATAATTAAATTAATATTATACAATTATACTTTTATACCTTAAGTATAAAAAATATATAGAGAGAGAGATTACCATAGTAATTACACAGAAGAATATTGAATGATTGTTTATTTTACTCTCCCTCTCTTTCTCTCTCTCTCTCTCTCTCTCTCTCTCATAAAAAATTAATTTTAATTATAAAATAAAATCCAACACCTCATGTTTAATTGTAATTATAGTAATATCTATATAATTATTAGCCTAATTACTATAACAATTATTGGTCAATTATACTAATATATGTGCAATTAATTTCTTACACACACACACACACACACTTATAAAATAAAAATCCAAAAACCAATGTTTAATTATAATTATATTAATATTTGTATAATTATTAGCTTAATTATTATAACAATTATTAGTCAATTATACTAATATATGTGTAATTAAATTTTTAGTTACCATAATAACTATTAGGTAATTATACTAATATTTTACAATTATAATTTTATACTTTTAAGTATAAAATATATGTAGAGAGATTATCATAGTAATTCGATAAAAGAATAAGAATGATAGTTTATTTTTCTTCNTAAGGATTATCTTAATTATTAAGGATATGTATTTAGCTTGGTAATAAAAAGACTTCAAAAATATGAATTATAGTAACATGGTAATCAATTAGTAATACAATTATATTAGACAATCTAATTAATAATTTACTTCTTAAATTATTTTTTTAATGATAGAATAGTTTCCTAAAGTATATACACAAATTATACTAATAAATATAGTGTTAAAAGTATATATATATATATATATATATATATATATATATATATATAAGCCATAAAAGTGTCATAATAATTAAATGGAAGAATGAGAATATAATTTATTTTGTAATAATGTTATACCTTACACATAAAATAAGTATATTAGGCAATTATGTTAATTGATAATTAATATTTATTTACATTCATTTTGGCAGTTATTACAAAAAATTAATTTCTAATAATTGTTGAAATTAATGTACCTAAATATTAATTATCTATTAGCAAAATTGCCTAAAATACTTATTTTATATTTAATGTATAATATTATTATTAGTACAAAATAAATTATATTTCCATTCTTCCATTTAATTATTATGATA
>NC_044928.1:17032608-17038162 GCF_003576645.1 Ipomoea triloba
TTTGTGTTTATATATATATATATATATATATATATATATATATATATATATATATATATATATATATACTTTTAACTCTATATTTATTAGTATAATTTGTGTATATGTTTTAGGAAAATATTTATAATTAAAAGGATGATATAATTTAAAAAGTAAATTATTAATTAGATTGCCTAATATAATTGTCTTACTAATTGATTACCATGCTACTATAATTTATATATTTTAAGTCTTTTTATTACTAACCTAAATACATATCCTTAATGATTAAGATAATCCTAGCTTAGTCACATCCGTAGTACTCAAAGTATTAATTTAAATTTGTATAAAGCGGAAATAATATTATTAAACCGAAATAATTAAAAATAATGTGTCTATTGTACAAAAGATTTTATAATTGACTTAATAATTAAGTATTAATTTTTATTTCCTAATACAAATTGACAATTATTAAACATTATTTATGATGATATTTATTGTGTCCCTTGTAATATTAAAATTATTAGGTAAAATTTTTACAATTAAGATATTATTAAGATAGTACACATAAATTATATTTTCTTTAATAATTAATATAATTATCTAACATAAATTTATATTTATTAATAAGTATTTATGGTAATTATTATTAGGTATTAATAAAAGGGATAAAAAAATTTAAGAAGAAGAAGAAGAAAATGAGGAGGAAAGCATATATATATATATATATATATATATATATATATATATATATATATATATATANTATATATATATATATATATATATATATATATATATATATATATATATATATATATATATACTTTTAACTCTATATTTATTAGTATAATTTGTGTATATGTTTTAGGAAAATATTTATAATTAAAAGGATGATATAATTTAAAAAGTAAATTATTAATTAGATTGCCTAATATAATTGTCTTACTAATTGATTACCATGCTACTATAATTTATATATTTTAAGTCTTTTTATTACTAACCTAAATACATATCCTTAATGATTAAGATAATCCTAGCTTAGTCACATCCGTAGTACTCAAAGTATTAATTTAAATTTGTATAAAGCGGAAATAATATTATTAAACCGAAATAATTAAAAATAATGTGTCTATTGTACAAAAGATTTTATAATTGACTTAATAATTAAGTATTAATTTTTATTTCCTAATACAAATTGACAATTATTAAACATTATTTATGATGATATTTATTGTGTCCCTTGTAATATTAAAATTATTAGGTAAAATTTTTACAATTAAGATATTATTAAGATAGTACACATAAATTATATTTTCTTTAATAATTAATATAATTATCTAACATAAATTTATATTTATTAATAAGTATTTATGGTAATTATTATTAGGTATTAATAAAAGGGATAAAAAAATTTAAGAAGAAGAAGAAGAAAATGAGGAGGAAAGCATATATATATATATATATATATATATATATATATATATATATATATATATATACCATACAATATCGTAAGGTAAATTGATATAAAATTTAATAATTACCTCAAAATCAAATACATAAATGTTCTAAGGAAAAATTGAATTTAACAATTAAAAAGTGTGCTATTCTTTTATTGATTTCAATAAAACATCACCAGTCAAACCCCTCATTTCTTCTGAAAGTCATCGACTCGGTTGCATATCTTCTTCTCCGGCTCTAGATGACCTTTGTTTAGCAACTCCAGCAACACCATGTGTTCATACTGCGACAAATATTTCATACACATACATAAATCGGAGTATAAACATTGAGACTAACGTCAAAGTATTAAAACAAAAACAATCTTGTGCTACAACAAATAATATTTATCATAAAATGGATATTATAATGGATGCAACACCAATCCATTCTATTTACAGGGCGGTGGAAGAAGAAAATAAGAGAGCCGCCAAGATATGATTTCACAGAGAACGGGAAGAAGAGACAGACAGTGCAATTTGAATAATTATTATTAGGACTCTACATAATAGAGTCATACTATAAGTCTCAGTCCTAGTTTACTTATGATTCTCAGTCCTAGTTTACTTATGATTCTCTTGTATATATACTCTTGTATTCCTACAGTTATATTTTGTGAACTCTAATACAAACATAATTGTTCTCATCATTATGATTTTCAAAATCAACAATCCATTGTATTTATAGGTAGAAATTGTGAGAATTATAAATTTGTTAATTTTTCAAAAGGAAAGTATAATTAATTATTTAACATTTTTAATAATTAATTCTAAATGAGATTTTCAATCCTCTGTGCATTCTAAATTATTAATCTCCATACTACTCCGTATTATTTAGAATTAATTATTAAAAATGTTAAACCTTTCCACCCGTGAACCTTTTCTTCCCTCAAAAGAGTACTGAATTTTTTAACATATTCTTTTGGAATTTGTAAATGGATGCAAATTCCCTATGAGAATCATTGAGTAATTAAAATTATTATGTAAATATTCAATAACAGATTAAGTTTTGATTATTAAATAATGTAGTAATTTTAATGTAGTACTCAAAAAAAAAATGTATAATGCAATACATACCTTATAGTCATGAAATAAGCCATCTAGAGTTTGGTGGTTCAGTGGTGTGCGTTGATATTCTTTAGAAAAATAATAACGCATTAAACGAAGGCATATGGATGTTTTTCTTGTCCTAAGAGAGAGTTGGGATGCAGAAAGAAGAATTGAATCCATACTTTATTGTTGAATAGAATGACAATAGAATGACAATATAATGAAAAAATAATATGTATGTAAAATGATCATGAGGTGTAGCATATATATATATGAATAAAATGGAGTAAGATTGACCACTTTAGTATGATATTACCATTTGAAATTTAGTTATAAATGGTTATAAATTAAAATGTGATAAACTTTCATATTTGCCTCATAATAAAGAGATAAATAATCTTACGTAATAGTAGAATAATAAAGAGATACATAATAGTAGAATGGCGGAGTAAAGAAATAATACATAATAATACATAATACATAATACATAATAATAATAAAAAATATTTGACTATAGTTAATATTTTAAATAATTAGTTTTTTTTTTGTAATGTACATAAATAACAAAAAGACTAAACTTGTTCAATATAATTTGATTAATTTAAAATTGAATTGCCGTGTGGGTGAAATTATATTGTTCTTTGGGTGAAACTTGTTCAATAATTCAATAATTTGATTAATAATTGAATTAATTTGATTTTTTTAATACATTGAATTAATTTGATTAATTTTGATTCAAACTAATTGAATGTTTATTTTGAGAAATTGTTACCTAATCAATAATCAGACTAAATTATAAAGAAAATATATTAGGAAAAACAATTATGATGATAATAAGAAAAAATTCTTTATAGCATAATATAAATATATATACATAAGATGATATATAACATGATATATATATATATATATATATATATATATATATATATATATATATATATAAAGAAAATATATTAGGAAAGACAATTATAATGATAATAAAAAAAAATCATGTATAGCATATAATATATATAATATATATAACTATGTATAAGATTAGGAAATTAACGTAGTTTTTTAGGTACATAAATATATATAAGATTAGGAAAATTATTAATGTACTGGATGAAGAATACATCTTGAAATTATGTATTAAATTTTATTTGATTGAAATAACTTAATCGAAATTACAAATGTAACCCTCGGTTTTTCCGACAAAGTTAAAGTTCGAAAAATATTTTTAAGCTATGACACTTATGAGATGATCTCTCGGTACTTCAGAAGGATTTTTATAAGTAAAACCCGTTATTAATAAGCTGCGATCTACGTACCGGTCACGAACCGTAAAATTTTTAAGGACGTATATACCATTCGAATTTTCCTAGAGAATGGATTATTAAGTATCATACGATTAAGCCTGAACTTCTAGTTAGTTCAAGAAAATTTTAAATGGACTGTAAGGGGTAAATTGTTACGAACTCTGTACCTATATTTCGCGAGATACCGAAAAATTCCCAATTTTGGTGATTTGCGACGGGATCATTTTTAGGATAATTTTGGTATTAGAATTTTCCCGAATTAAGTTATAATCCTCCGAGCATTCATCTGATTTAACCATAAACTGGCCAAATAAGTTGTGATCTTCCTAGAGGCTCCATAGGGTATTGACAAGTGGCAACCAAAATCTAGCCAAGATTGGATCATTAAATGCCATGACATAAGGGGTATGGTGCACTTGCACTTGATTGCTTAATTAACAAGACAAATTCACATCATCATCTCTCACTCTCCCATTCCATTTTCGAACTACACCATTAGGAAGAAGAAGAAAAATTAGTTTGGTCTTCCATTGTGATCAAAGAGCTCCTAAGCATTCTTCCAACCCAAGAGACTAAGTGTAGGTAAGACCTTAGACTTTGTTGGATTAAATCATCTCTAGAACTTAAGTGCTAATGTTTGGTGCATGAAAAATATTGTTATTGTGGTGATATTTTTAGGGTCTTTGAACTCAAAGAAAGGATCTAGCAACTTCTCGGCTTTGAAATCTTCCATCAAGGTAAGGAATCCCTTAAGTCGGTTCAATCACTTGGAGGTGAACAAATGCTAGTAAATTATATGACTAGGAATTTTTATGTGGAAATTATGTGTTAAGTTCGTGGATCTACAAGTTAGCCTAAGAAACTACACTTTGGATTTTTGGTAATTTTTGTATACATGTTCATAGCTAATTTATGCATGTATATGTTGAATTTATGCCCATATAGGCTTATACTTGTGAAAATAGTGAAAAGAAATCAGGATAGATTCTGGCAGTAACTTCCGAGATTTATTGGGAAAAATTGGTAAGGTATTTTGATCCTATTTTTTTAGGCATGTAGTTCTATAAGTGTAGAACCCGCATATAAAATTTCATAATGATCGGAGTAGTATAAGTATGGTTTTCGAATTTTTTTCCAAAACTGGTCCAGAGAGAAAAATATTCTGGACAGCACACTGCCAAGGGCAAAAAGGGAATTTTCTGTGTTTATTCGTGGATCAAAATGACCAAAACTTTTTATGGACATCAAGTACTATAAGTTGGGGTTCCACCATAAAAATTTCAAGTGAAAAAGAGTTCAGGAACTATTTTTACCGGCTCAATCTTTCGGACTGCGCCAACTGAAATTTCTGGCAGATTTGGGTGGACGCGGGCACGGACGCGCATCCGCTGCGCGTCCGTGGGCGTCCAGTTTCAGCGAGAAACGCCGAACCAGCGAACGCGGCTCGGACGCCTGCGTCCGCTGGTGCGGCCAGCCGCGAGTCCGCGCGACGCGGACTCGTTTTCGACTTGTTTTTGACCCGGTTTTTTCCCGATGTTTTTAACCCTGAGTGTTGCGATGTTTTGAAAGCCTACGGGCATCCGGGTGAATTTTTGAAGGCCCAAATATTATTTTTGTGCATTATATTTATTAACTTGTAAAGTAATTGTGTTTTGAAAATTATTGTGTCTCCTGTACTCGAATTTCCATAACGAGACTAACACTAACCAAAGTGTGTATTTT
>NC_044928.1:17038174-17042146 GCF_003576645.1 Ipomoea triloba
CGATGTTTTGAAAGCCTACGGGCATCCGGGTGAATTTTTGAAGGCCCAAATATTATTTTTGTGCATTATATTTATTAACTTGTAAAGTAATTGTGTTTTGAAAATTATTGTGTCTCCTGTACTCGAATTTCCATAACGAGACTAACACTAACCAAAGTGTGTATTTTGGGGAAATATATTTGGATCAAGTGTGATGGTTATGGAGTCGTGTGATAATAATGAATGGTGAGGGAGTCTGTATGATTAATCTATACTGCAGAGCGAAGTTTCTTCGCTAGGTGAATGGTGAGGGGTCTGTATGATTAATCTATACTACAGAGCGAAGTCTATTCGCTGAGTGAATGGTGAGATTTTGTATGATTGATTCATACTGCAGAGCGAAGTCTATTCGCTGAGTGATGTGTGAGATTTTGTATGATTGATTCATACTGCAGAGCGAAGTCTATTCGCTGAGTGATGTGTGAGATTTTGTATGATTGATTCATACTGCAGAGCGAAGTCTATTCGCTGAGTGATTGAGTGGGAATTAAAAGGTCGTGTGTCCCGAACCTTAATATGCGTGTTGTGCTTCTCATTTTGAGCTAGATGATGGAAAATTTTCGGAAATAAAAAGTATTATATGTTGATGCAACTCGTATACTCTACTATACTTTCTTTTATTATAATCTGGTTGCAGGTAGATTGCAACTCATGGGTAAAACTTACAGTTTTCTAAGGATCATGTTTTTCGAAACCTTTGTTACTTTCGAGTGACAATGGATTTCCTTACTTAGCCGTCGCGCTAACTACACTTTATTGTGTCCTTTATTAGATGCAGTCTAGCGTGGGCCCCTGTGGCCGATGAGCTCTAAATAGGATGGGAGTCGAGGTTGAAGATCACTCTAGTCTAGAATAGACACCCTGGAGGGATTATTTCCATATGTACATATCTGGATATTGATATGGTTATTTGAGGTTGTAAGTTTAGCCTTAGCGTTTGGGTATAGGAAAGATACCTAAGCGTGGCGGTAACACCCAGTTTTCTGCTGGTTAGACGCTTCCGCAATGTATTGTATTATTAGGATTTTGTAATAAATCCAAGTTGTGAAAAATTGGGGTGTTACAACAAATATATCACCAAATCACCAATTATATCATCAATTATTCAATCACCAATTAATATTACCATTTTTATATTACCCATTTAACATTTTAATTAATTAATAAATCCAATTATTCAATCACCAACCTTTAACCATAATAAATTAATAATTAATAAATTAATTAATAAATAAATAAATAAATAAATAAAATAACTGAGTTTACCAAAATGACCCTAACTTTGAGCGGAAAACTTTAGAAGGAGGATAATGCTTTTATTAATAGATAGATTAGTTAACGGTATACGGGAATCATTTGGCTCTCTCGGTATGCAAGAAGAGTTTTGTATAGAGGACGAAGTATAATTAAGTGCCACGTATTGTTATTTGTAACAACGTCCCATCTGTATAAAAAAAATACTTACGAATTACTCAAATTTATGATGCTGATTGTTTTAGTGGTGAGGTGTGGATGAGTGGTATGGAATGAAATGAAGAGTTATGTTAAAACGAAGAGTCTTGAACTCCCCGAGTGTCGTGTCTCTCGTGGATGACAAATTGGAGAGTGAAATCTTCTTATCTTTAAAGGTTTAGACAACACAAAAGTAGGGAGTATAGAGTGTAGTGAAACATGATAATGAGAGTGCAAGGTTGGGTGAGTTTTTAAGAGATAAATGTAAGGTAAAGGCGGATGGGGGCTAGAATATCATGGAGATTAGTTTAAAACATACGGGAGAGATTCGATTTCCCTTGAGACATGATTGAAAGAGCTTGGAACACGGTCCTGAGTGGCGTCACACTCAAGCTCCCAATCCTCAGTCGGTTGGGGAATATTATCGAACACCTTGCCTACAAGTTCCCTCCGGATCTCATCTTCTCAGATTGAGAGCATGAGATGTGAGTAGTGGGCTCCCATCCCTTTGCAATATCTCGCCAAAGGGATGATCCTAGATCCTTGAAGAGATCGGGACCCTCGATCCAACAACAACATCCAAAACATACACATAATTTCAATAATCCCATCCTTCCTAGCCCCTATCCTAAGGTCTAGCCCTTCATAGGCTTCAATAACATCATATAATTCAAATAGTAAAGCATATTTACAAGATCAAAGCAAAAAGCAAATATCTTTAGGAAAAATGAAAGTGCAAGAAAGAATTCCAAAGAGAAATCAAATAACAATGAAAGAGTTTACCCAAAAGGATTCCCAAGCTATGGAGATCCAAGATTCTCTTCTCCAAGGAGTTCTTCCTCCCTTCACTAATCCTATCTAACCGTAATCTAAAAATGAGAAGTGAAAAATTGGCAAAAGGTCTTTTCCTCCCAGCTGAAATGTCCCTTTTATACTAAAATATCGCGCAGGGTTCTGGTGTCAGTCCACGCCGACCACACGTGTATGAGCAGTCGTGGATGCATTCTGGAATTAGTCCACGCATGCCCGCACGCGTGGTGGGGGTCGTGGACGGAAGTTTCTTCGTTCGCGTCTCCTTTGTTGTCTTTGGCTTGGTCTTTTGTGTGTCCCTAGTTTGGATTTGTTCTTTCTCTTCATTGTTCACGCTTTCCTTGGTTGATTTAAGTCTTTGATCCTATGGAAGTCTTTCAAAACATACCACGCAAAGCTCTTTCGTAATTGTTAGCAAAATAACATGAAAATACATAGATTGCATCTTTCAAATCTTTGTTTTGGCAAGAATTCTAACTTAATTAATTCCAAATAGCTAGGTACTTTTGGCGTCTATCAATTTACATCTAAGAACTCATAAAAAAAACTATTATTTTGTAAATATATTATACTCTAACCATTAGTAAATACACTCAATGGTGTATACAGTGATCCTTGGAAGATACCACATACATTTCTTTGACTTTCATTATATTGGTAATTATTCATTGGCGGAGATCCAAGATTCACATTACATGATAAATTTTCATTCCTGCAAATATTTGCAGAAGACCAAAATTCTGCACTCGAAGACACAAAGATGTGCAATCGAAGTAATTACGGTACTAAAAAGGGAGAATATTCACTTTACAAAAAAGTGTTATTGAAGCAATTACCTTTACAAATAGTTTGTAAATATCACTAATTTCATTATACAATTAGTTATACGTTGTTCAAAAGAAAGACAAAAAAATATATAATAAACACGTAGTGGCCCATAATTATGTACTCGATGGCACAAAAATGTGCACTCGAAGGCACAAAGATGTGCAATTGAAGCAATTATGGTATTAAAAATAAGAGTTATTCAACTTAACTGTTATTGAAGCAATTATCCTTACAAACCATTTGTAAATCTCACAAATTGCGTTAGAAATTTAGTTATATGTCGTTATTGAAAAGGCAAAAGATACAATAAACATTTGCCCATAATTATGCACTTGAAGGCACAAATCAAAATTGTGCGCTCAAATGCACAAAGATATGCACTCAAAGGGAGAAAATATGCACTGTGACAAAACATATATGCTCTCGAAGAAGGGAAAATATGATTTCGAAAAGGAAAAATGTGCACCCGAAAAAAGAAAATTGTGCACTTGAAGACAAAGACCATTTGAACTTACACAAAATTATCATAATGTCACCATGTTTTTTAAAGTTTTTTTTGGGGAAAATTGTAATTTTTACCCCTCCATAATATGCCAATTATCAATGTCATCCCTGAATTATTAGTGGTGTAAATGTTGCCTCTCAATTTTCAAAAACGGTACATATATTACCCCTCCTGTAACTCATGAGGGGCAATATTTACACCACGGGAGGGGCAATATATGTACCGCTTTTAAAAATTAAGGGGCAATATTTACACCACTAATAATTCAGGGGTGACATTGATAATTGGCATATTATGGAGGGGCATAAATTACAATTTTCCTTTTTTTTTTTTTTTTT